>NW_026112667.1:0-75503 GCF_024323335.1 Lathyrus oleraceus | reverse complement strand
TCTCTTACTACCTCCAAAGTCACCACAAAGAGCGTGACAACAAGCAAAAAATGTTGACTCCTTCCTTCTTCCTCAAAACATACTCAACAAGCTCCTGAGAATCAATAGGTGATGATAAGGATGCATAGGAGGAAAAATTCAAGGATTTGTCACATCATCGATAAACTTTAAAAATACCATATCATATCTCCAATTATGTCCAATGAGGATGATGAAGAAGCAAATTAGTATTTTTCTTAAGTGTTCTTGCTATGTGTTTTGACGTTTTTCTCTTTATTCCATCAATTTCCTGTTTTCTTGTACTTTGAATTCCAGCATCTATGAATTAATAAAATAGTTCATTTTTCGTCTGAGTAATATGTTTGACTATGTGATCATTGTGCTTGCATTTTAAAAATTTAGCCTTGCATCTTTACCTGCCTTTTTTATTATGAAAAAGGGGGACAAGTATACTCTCAAGGGGGAGTAGAGTATACTCTCTACTCATGTGACAGGAAGTTTAAGCACTCCAAATTCGATTCACTTATTTTTTTCCCACCTCATTGACAGATGCATTGTCATCATTAAAAGGGGGATAATATGGAACTATGTGTTTGCAGGTATAATTAGGAAGTGATCAAAGCTCACAAATAAGCAAGATATGCTTAGCCCTGATAATGCCATAGTTTTAATGATGATAACACTTAAATTTGTAACAACTCTTGAAGTGGTTTTGATGACAACAACGCAAGCAATTACTAAAGCTAGTTCAAGCGGTCAAAGATGCACAAAGTTATTCATCAAGCTATTCTTCCAAATTAAGCTAAAGATTGGAGTTTGAGTTTTTGATCACCGTGATATCCTTACAAATCTCTGATGATGTTAAATGACTTGAAGATATCTCAGCCTCATTCACAAGAAGATGCAAGAGAAGTTCTTATATGATTTGTATACCCGACAAAAGGACTTGAAGCTTTAGAGTGTGAAAGAGAGAAAGTGTGAAAGCTCTTCTTATTGTGTCTATCTGAGTGATCAGTGTATTGTAATACAAAAGAGATATTTTTTGTAAGTAACATGGCAAAAAAACACACACATTTAAAATTACTTTAAAGTCTATCTTTATTCAAATAAAATCACCGAAAATATTTTTGGAGCCTAGCCAAGTGTTTTGGAAACTACTAGATTGATTAAGACAAGTTTTGAACCGTCTAATCAATTAAAAAAAATAACTAATTGATTAGATGAGGATAAATCAAGTTAATAACTAATTATGGAAATGTTTTAATAAATGGTAATGACAATCTATCAAAACCTTTCAATTTGGGCAACAATAATCGATTATTAGAAGTACTTAATTGATTAGTTAATCCATTAGGTCATTTATTTTCCCATGGATTGTTTCCTTAAATCAATCATTTTTGGCATATAAATAAAGGGCATCCCTTTCATTTCAAACCATCCTAAAAAGCATGAATATCACACTTTTCCCCTTTCTTTCAATCTATCTAAATCATTTATTTTCTCTCACATTTTTAGCCAAAATGTTTTGAGAGAACTCTTCAGTTTAGTGAGGAAATTGTTCGTGGTGAAGACTTTATTGTAAATTTACCAAGAGTTATTTTCCTCTTGAGTAAATTATTCTTTCTTTATGGAAGTAGTTATTTTAGTTTGCAGTTAAGCCAGTGTAAAAGGTCTTTGTTTGGTTGTGAGCTCTTCCATTGAAGAAAATATCTCCTTTTGGTTTCGTGATGAATACCTAAAGAAAAATCTTCATGACAGATGGTTCTTGATCTAAGCTCATTTAAAAGATTATTTGGTTCGCTATTAGCTTGGTATAAAATCTCATTCAATTTCAGAGTTCAACATGTGTAAAAGATAAGTAGGTTCGAGATAAGTCCGATAAAAATATCGGTCTAGTTCTTGGCCAACCCATATAAAACATTGGCTTGATTCAGAGGGTAGAAAATTCAAAACTAAGACTTTGTTTGAGATCAACCTTTGGGAATTATTAATTTGGCTTAAAGACTAACCGCTCGAAGTTGTGTTTAATGTTTTGCATAAAGATAACCCACTTAATTCCTCTATTTGGATTTTGGTTGGAAGTTAGCCTGAAACTTCATTTTCCTTGTATATCGGGGTTCGTGGGCTTAACCTTCTAAAAATTCTCAAACATTATTGGATACTCTCAATATCAATTATTGGAGATAGGGGTGATTCACTTCTTTAAGACTGAACCTCTATAAATTCCTAGTGCTATCTCTCTTCCCTTAACTCTTTTATTTTTCGCTAACTTTTGGTTGCATGTCTTCAAACTCTATTTTAGAAGATAATTTTATTTTAAACTATCATTTTTCAAACCTCCACAATTCAGTCATCCCACTCTTGTGTATGGAGTCACATGTTCATTAAGAACTATTAGTGCTCTCATAACTCCCAAAATAATCTAAAACTAAGAGTCTATAGTTAACAGAGTCATCCCCCGTTCAGCATTCCTCACGCATTACAAGGTACATTTAGACTACTATCTAATGTTAGAGGGATCCACCATCCTACGGTTCTCATCTAAATCCCTACTTATCGCCACAAAGGGAAAAAAAGAGAAGAAAAGGTGACAAATGTGTATTTGAAAATGAGGATTAATGGCTTGAGTCTGAGAATATGGGAAAACGAGTATGTCACGCGCTTGAGGAACTATGAGGCCGTTTCACAAAGCTTGAGAAAAAATATACGAGAAAGTTTCAATAGCAGGCATTGAATTCATTTTTATAGGGATTTGAAATATATCCTTAGGGCAATAAATTACCTCTTACTAGATATCCTAACAATTGAAAAGATCTCAGCGTCCTTAACATGGGAAGGATAAAACAAATTTGTCTTCCGATGTTTAAATAATCATTGAGTACATTTAATATTGTACATGCACCTCAACTGGCGTTAAGGTTTTTATCTCAAATGAATTTAATGGATTTAGTTCATTGATATTGGAGGTTGACTCCAGGCCACACTTGAGGGATTCACCTCTAGGTATGCCTAAGGGACTCTTCCCCAAAACACCTGAGGGACTTTCCCCCAAATGCACATCAGAGGCTCATCCAAATAAGAGGTGGTGATTAAACTAAATCACTTTTTCTTTTACAATCCCTCGTACTTGAGGAACCGTGTATTGGTATATTTGCAAAGGGCAATAGGAGACAGTGCAGGGGGTTCCTAAGGACAGACGCACACCTGTTTATACTGATATTGCTTGTTTCCTAGATTAACCACTCGTCTAGGAAATATGTGAAGTGATGTGTCCTTATACATAATATTATGGTAGAAGAGTCAAAAGGGGAAGTCAGGTTCTCCCGAGAAATAGGGCAAGTAACTACCTACTTCTCACGCTCCGGAAGGGGGAAGTATAGATATTCCCTTTTGGGTCCTAAAACTCAGTCCCAAGAGACTCCTACAAATATATCAACCAAGAGATTGACAGACACATTATATACTCTCTAAAACACCCTATATAGATCTTCTCACCTTCCCAGCATGAGCTTGCTTTAACATCACAACAACCTTCAAAACCTATGACATCCATTAACCATTAAAGAGTTGTTACTTATTGTACTTTTATCAAGTACGTGTTGCTATACTATTCTGATATGTGTGTAAATCAAGATAACAATGTTCTCTAGAAAATCTTATAAGTTATAAAGGTTGTAAGTTGAACCTGATGTAAACGTTAGGTACGAAAAATTGAGGGTTGTTCATTTGTGAAAATATCTATTGTAATGGATATTTTAAGAAGAAATTCTCAAGGATAAGAGCAGTCCACGTTGTTTTGGATTGAAGTGATATAATTCAGGAGTGTTCCTTCTTTTTCCTTTATCTTTTTTACTTTATTATCTTGTATCTTTTTGGTAGTATTCTCTTCTTTTATCCTTTCTTAAAATCAATTTAAATTTATTTGAGTTTCGAAAAATATTTTATCATAATTCATTTCCTTCTTATATTTTAAGTCAATTAGGTAACAACTGGCCAAACGTACAAATGTTTTGGTTAGAATACTAAATTACTTCCTCAAAAATCATTGTTAGTTGAATTTATTTTGTTCTTGATGTTTGATATGCATAGCACATTCCAATGGAGCATACAAGGGATTATTTCCCTAAAGAACATACTCAATAAGCTAAAATTACCAAAGAGAAGTGTGAGTTGATGAGAACCAAAATAGAGGTAATTGATGGAATGTATTTTGGGGGAAATGGTATGAGTTTTCTCATGCCAACAAACTCAAAGTTGGTGACAAGTTAATCTTCAAAGTTGAAGCAAACTTAAAGTTAGCGACAAGTTAATCTTCAATGTCGAAGATCCTCATATTTTTCTACCTTAATGTGAAGTTGATACTGTTATGATTGTAGATATGTCTCTCCTTATATAGAGGTTTGGTAAATAGTTTTCTTGATATTCATAAAAAATCATTTTGGTATTAAGGTTGATCATTCACTTAGAAAATAAGCAACATGTTAATTTTGAATATCAAGATAGAATTCTAAATTTTGTAGATTACAATGATAGAATTAGTATTATATTCTTGTGGGTATCAGATATCTTTATTACAATAGGATATTATTGATTGTATAATGTGGATGTGTGAGTTTTGAAAATATAAAAATGGTTAATGACAAAGTACATGATAGTTTTCAAGACAATCCATACTTTTTATTTGAGTTTTGAAAAGCTGGAATGTTTGGTTCTCATGAGAGGAGCAGAACTCTTTGATCTCACATTTCGATTATTCAATAGAAAGTTTAACTCTTGCTTTTTTATATTAGCTATTTGTTGGTCTCTTTGGACGAGTAGGAATATAATTCTTTTTGAGTCTGGTATGCTGAAAATTCAGGATATTGTTGGATCCTCTAATTTTTTGCTTGGGGGTGGTGGTCGGTTAGGAACCAAGAGCACTCTCACATCGATTGGCATGTATGGCAATCGAACTTGAGCGGTTTGTTTGTGATTGCATCCTAATATTTAATCCTATTTGCTTATAAAAAAACATTTTCTCAAATGTCCTCAATAGTTTGAAAAAGGTTCTCTAGTAAAGGCAACTTTTATAAATATTGTATAAATAGAATCATAAAAATGTTGTCTTAGGTAATAGATAACGCTAGCAGAATACATTTGAAAAGTGTTGCATATATTTCTCTTTTGTACAATCTTATTCATAATTATGATAACATATTTCAAGTGTTATTAAAGAGAATAAATATTATAATAAGAACTCAAATAATTTTATACACTCAGATGATAGACCATTAATATTTATAAAGATAAATTATATATTAACTTATTTATATAAACATAAATAATAGACCAACTATACTTAACATACTTCTCAGTAATCAACTTGTTGAATATCTTTAGATTTAGTCATGTTTGACATCAACCATACGATGTGTGTCGTAGAGAGAATAAGCATTATATAACAACGGAAGCTCTAGTAGGATTGGATGAAGGAGATTTGTGTTGAGGAAGAGATCAAGTAATTTGGATTCGAGGAATTCTAGTAGAATGGTTCTATTATTGGAGTTAATGGACTTACTGTAGAAAAGAAGCAAACATAGAGTTTAGGAGCAGTGTAAACCTTACATTACAATCATCGTAATGGAATGAACTTTAGATAAGGAGACTATGGAGTCATAAGGATTTTATTGAGGCTAAGATAGGGGTGTATGGTTGATGATCGTTCACATAAGGAGATTTATAGAGGAGGGAGTGTAGTGGAAAAAGTTAAACCTTGATATTAAGAGAAGTATGTGATAGAGGCATTATGGTCACAAGTGTGTGTAATGCATTCCTTGTCTTGAGATGGATGCGAAGTAATACACACTTTATTGATTAAAGAGTCTTGTGTTTCGAGAAATTGAGTTTATGATAGACAACGAAAGACAAGCCAAGCTTGAGTATGGGGACTAAGTGTAGGATGTGAAATATGTTATGTTGTAAGAGCTTATGGGGAGACAATGAGGATTATCCGTAGCAAGTCATCTAGACAAGTAACCCCAGTATGATGAAGTGTGTAGTAGGTATTGGTTTAGAAGAAAATTCCAGTCATAAGTGTGTGGCAATGTTAAGGTTCATCTTAAGTGCATCTTGTTTGAATTGCAAGAGTAATAATGGCTTATTGGGAGTCCAATTGTTATTTATCTTCTTGAGTAGTGTTTGGTTGGTTGATCACAGAGTATAAACATTCACACATTGTTAGAGCTAAGGGTGTCCTAAATCTCATTGGTGTACCGTTGTGGATGTACAAATTGAGGATGGAGTTACAAGTCACCACAAGTCATATTCATAGTTTTGAAATTGGGATTTTTGAAGGTGTAATGCGTAGTTGGTCATCTGTAGAGATATCATAGAAGTTAGATGTTTGGGGAACCAACTGTCATACCCTAAATTTTACCCTGAGTTTTCACTTGCATCCTTATAGTAAAATTGATCCATTTTTTGTCGTGCATTTCATAAGTTAAAAGCATTTATCAGAGTTTAGATGAAAAGTCATGAATTCTGGCATTTTATCTAATCTTGATGATATTCATTTAGTCATCTGTTGATTGAGAAGTCGAAAGACTTGATTTCTCGATCTCAGTGCATCATTTATTCTATTGCATCTTGTTTCAGAGATTTGGAAGGTGATAATCAAGAGAGTTGTCTTCGTCTGAATATGTATAGGTTTTGTTTGTGCTTGAGAATGAGAAGCAAATGGTCCAAGGGTGATTCAATTACATCTGATTGTCTGTTCGCGGTTATTCAGTCAGCAATTCAACTCATTTATAAGACGTTTGCATTTTATACTTGTCACAACATACATTATTTTGCATTGTGCTTGAAATTTCAGCCAGGTTAATTTTTCTGATCTACAGACAGACCGGTCGCACAGTTTCTCAATTGTACATCGAATTAGCAGATGAAAAATTTCAAAATTAAGCTTGCAAACGTTAATTTTATTAATATATGGTTCATGTAATTTAACCTGGTGTGCTCATTTTATTTTTTGATTACTTTCTCTGTCGCATTTTTATCCGCCTGAGCCTTTTAACCTGTCGATTTTTATTTCAAAATTTGATCAAAGCCTGTATGTTTCCGGGAATTTTATTTCGCATTGATAATTTTGGTGCAGTCAGTTTAATTTTTCAAGCATCTTTTCGCCCGTTTTTTTTTTCATTTTTTATGTGATTATTTTCGTTTTTTAACCAAAATAATTGTTGGAATTAAATAGTTTTTTTCATGTTTTTATTTTTATTTTATTTTTGTATTTTCGATTTTTATTTTAATGGCTAACATTTTAATTTTTTTAGTTTATTTTAAAAATTAATAAAAAATAAAATAATATCATGAACCCTCCACTCAAAGTGGGACACGTATCCCCCATTTTACATTGTCCAAGTGCATCCATGTCTCACATTTTACACCACAAAAATATTTCACCACTCTCTCTTTCCACATATACATAAACTCTCTCTTCACTCTGCTACTAGAGATCCATACACCATTTTTCTTCAAAGACCACATACTTCATTCTTCCATTAAACAACATCTTTGTCAAGAAGAATCAATAACTTCATAATTAAACTCGCTTCAACACACCATTAATCTCCTTCACATGTCCACCATAGCCACACACCAACACACTTGAGATTTTGGTTTCATGTTCATGTAATTTATCTCTCTATTTCCAAACTCACATAACCATCATTCACCAACAAACAACCATCTAAGTAATAGCCAAAATCATTTTCCGCCAGATCCAAACGCAATAGTACTACCGGTAACCATATATTTCTCACCAACTCAACTTTACAACCCCTGCTTATTGCATCTTCTCCTCACTATATTTCCATAAAACAAATCAATACCTCATGCACATGAGCTATTCCGCACCAATGCCACCAAATGACACATCCCTCACCACCATGAACTTCCGCATTTCATCCCGTAGCCGCCACGATGTCCGGTAGCTTTTCTTTTTTTCTTTCTTATTACCATTTGTTTTGCTCGGATTGTTTGTTTTGAATGTGTTTGGTATTTATGATTGTGTTATATTGAATTTTCCTTGTGTTTATAAACATGGGATTTGGATACTGAACATGACTAGAGAGAATGTGTTGCTTTTCTTCTTTTCTTGTTTATGTTTACTGCATAATTAATGTGAGAGAGGAAGGTAATAGTTATTGTATATTATTAATTCTTTTTTATGTTAAAAGAAATACAATATGTCATGATGCTATTGGTAGATTTGTATGGTGGAAAAGTCAGCAAACATTTTCTATTATCCTCATTTTAACGTTCCATGCAATGAGAATATAGTAGAAACAAACACTTGGTTTTATTTAATTTTTATATTCGCTTGCCATGTGTCTTGGAATTATTGGATATGGTTCAAATTTTGAAGAAAAAAAAACTCCATCTTCTGCAAGTGTCTACTGCCCCATGTGCTTGTTCTTTCTATTTACTTTTCTTTTTTTAATTATTATTATTATTATTATTATTATTATTATTATTATTATTATTATTATTATTATTATTATTATTATTATTATTATCACTAAGTTAGGTTAGTTTATTAGGACATTCGGCCTTAGATTTTTTTAATTACACCCACATGTTCATATTTATACCTCTGTAGTATTTTATTCATCTAGCTATTTTATTAATTTTTATCTTTTAATCTTATTATTTATTCTATTATATTTTTTGATTAAATTATTTAGAGTAATAATTATTTAATTGATTAATTGATTGTCATTTAATTAATTGATGTTGTAGTTAAGTGGATTTTACTTGATCGATTATTTTACTTGATCTCAATGTATGATGTCGGACGGTTAAATAATTCATATATTGTATCCCCATTTGATAAATTGTACCCACATTCCCGTAAATGTGTAATAAATTTACCGATTTCATTTACTTTACCGTGTCTGTTGATTGTTAACAAAAGATTAAAATCAACCATTTCAGAAAAGAGAAAAAAAAATACTTGATCCAACGTCGAGTGCCGTTTCCCTAATCAATCCAAAATACCTAATCATACTTAAACATTGTTTCAAAAAAGGGTGAAAAGGGAGATGATCTCGAGCCTTCAATTCCTCTCCTCAATTACTTGGATACGAGTAGCCTTACTCGGTCATTCAAGCAATTGTCAGCCATTAAAAACCTTTTAACCCCCGCCACATCCAAATTATTTTTCATAAGTCAACTTCTGACACTTGATCCAATGTCAAGTCGTCCCCCTGTTTTTAAAAGCTTTTCACAATAAAAATGGAAGAAACTGATTAAGTTTAGACTTTCTCTGTTTCGAATGTTAGGATACTGCTGTAGAGCTCAATGTTCAAACATTCGTCTTCCATATTAACATACAGTAATTACCAGAATTAGGTCATTTCTCTTATAGAAGAAAAAGATTGATTGGGTATCGACCTTCTCTTTCCCGATTATTTGGACACTGCTGTAGAGCTCTCTGTCTGACTAATCGTCTTCCGTTAATGAACTTTAACCTAATTTTCCACACATTTTCATAATAAACTTTTGGATGAAAAGAGAGTGATTGGGCCTAGGCCTCTTCCTTTTCGGGCATTCGAGTACTGCAGTAGAGCTCCCTACTTGGATGCTTGTCTCCGCTTAAAATCAACTCAAAACTCATCAAACTTGTTTTCTGCCCTTGTGCGACTCCGAAAACATTTTCAGAAAAGAGTATGCAACATCCATTTTGATGCGAAACAAACAAAGACTTCAGCCTCCAAGAGTGAGCAGCAAGTAAAGGTTTAATCGCTCAAATATGATCCAAGCATCGCTCTCTTTAAAAGCAATCCATCCAGTAGTTCTCTTTGGGTAGAACTACGTATGCCTTGAGTTTTTCATAGCACCTTGAGATACGTAGGAGCAGGATTGCGAAATCTTGTCAGGCACATTAATATTAAAAAACCTTAAGTCCTCCCTTTCTTTCTTTCTCTTTTCTCACTCTATAAGTAGAAGTTCGCAAACGATATCACATTAACACTCTAACACGAAACTAACTAAATGGGTCCCATCGAGTACGATGGATGTGAGGGGTGCTAATACCTTCCCCTTGCATAACCGACTCCCGAACCCGATTTGGTTGCGATGACCATTTCTTTTTGTTTTTCATGGGTTTTATCGATATTTTCCCTTTCCCTCTTTGGGAATAAATAAAGTTCGGTGGCGACTCTATTTTGTGTATATTTCGAGCGTTCCTTACGCTTGGGTATTTTTCGCGCCGCGACACCAACCTGGTGAACCATGCTCAGTTTAAGTAAGTCTTGGAAGTACCATTGTTATGACTACGAATAACTATAAGGAACAGAGTTGGAAGAGACTTACCGAGTGGTGATCTTGAGGAGGTTAGTTATGTATTTTACATATGCATTAGTAAGATGTAAATTGGTTAGTCAGAATATGGCATTCGATAATTTCTTGGATTCATGGCTTCAGATGTGGACCCCAGGAGAGTAGTATTTTTGTATACAATGATACTCTACCCTATTGGAAGGATTCATGAGTTATACTTCCGAGGAGGAACAAGAATCAAATATTCCTGAAGTTAACCATGTAACTCACGCTGTATATTAGTAAGAGCTTAAACTATGATTCTTGAAGATAAATCAGGACGTTAAGATGAAGGGTTCTAAATAAGAAGTGAATTGTTATTTCTAAAGGTGTGAAGCGTTGTGTGACTTTGAGACTAGTATGGAGACTCACAGTTGCCTTCTAGATTGCTTAAGGTTTCTTGGAAGTGGTGTCTCGTTGATGACTCGAAGATCCTTGATAGTGTTATTTTGTTATTGGTCGAGATCATGTGTCGACACCAACCTTGAAGGAATTAGAACCCTATAAGAGGATTTGATATGGAGTATAGTAACAAGAATCAGATATTGTCAAACTAATTTGGATTAGTTCATTCAAGCACATGATAAATCTGAATGTCGTACACCTTTATGGTTATAATCACGTGGCTCCTGTAACACCCTTCTAAAATACCCCAAATATTTAATTAAAATAACAATATGTCAATCAGAGTAATATGCAATCAAGGGTGTCACACAGTTACTTCACACCAATCACCAATATAACGGTCATGCTCTTTTATTAATTCAAAACATAAGCATTTGCATAAAACGCAGCGGATAGAAATCTCATCAATCATGTAAAACATGTAACATATTACATGTGAAATTATTCAAAAATTAAAAACATCCCGTCCCGATGTTACATCTATCAGAGCACGACCCACTAAGGAGACTACACTAGACTCCAAGCATTAGCTTCTACTCAACTCATTGCTCGTTACCTGAAAAATAGTTGTAAGGGTGAGTTCCTCAATCGATATAATAAGTATTATAAATTATCATGTCATGTTAAGTAAATAACACATTTCATCACCCAAATCAGATTACACATTCAGCAACGGCAATATCAACTCAATCGTACTCATACCCAATGCCAACACAACCACACGTATAATATTGGAATACATCCATTCATATTATACGCCATACATACATTATGCAATGAGACTCCACACATGCGGTACCGACTATTCTTGAACATATAGTTCAAGCTCACCGATCAAATCCAGATACGGCTACTAAGCTCACTAGTCCCACTCATTTGAGATCTAGTGACTCACTCACTAATTCCTCACCATGGGAATTAGCTACAGCCCCAAAGGCTATGCTATGCACACTAATCACCTAGCATGCAAACATCAACAACGAATCCACAATGATTCACTCACTAATTCCTCACCATGGGAATTAGCTACAACCCCAAGGGCTATGCTATGCACGCTAATCATCTAGCAATGCAACACCAACAACAATCCACAATGGACATATGCTCACACTCTAAGCCATACAACAGTCCATTCACAAATACATGCATAATATATACATTCACAACATTATGCATATCATCGTACATCATCAACACATGTATCAAACACCATATCATGTCAAATAATTAATCACAGTATTAGCACACTCTACTAATACCCTTACTACTCAAAACAACAGGAACTAATCCCTATTACATCATCCGCCAACATATGCCAACCATCAATTAAGTACACAACATTTAAAACACCAATTTTCCACTCTGCAACAATGTTAACCGGTTAACGCCCTGGGTTAACCGGTTAACGCAGCACAAACACGCTTCCTGCCCAAAACTTAACAGTGTTAACCGGTTAACGCCCTGGGTTAACCGGTTAACGCAGACAGAACAGCAATATCTCAGCAATCCCAACAGTGTTAACCGGTTAACACCCTGGGTTAACCGGTTAACGCAGACAAAACAGCAATTTTACACAATACAACACAGTGTTAACCGGTTAACACCCTGGGTTAACCGGTTAACGCAAGACAGAAAGCTGTTCCTGCGCTAACACAAGGCAGAATGCAGAATTCTCCGCATTTTCCGCCGTTGGAGGACTTCCGGACCTCCGATTCCAATTCCGTAACAAGCTATACGTCCAGTAAATTACGACTCACACGACTATCGATTCAATTACAGTTTTTAACACAGTTTATCCAACGTAATTTTCAGCATTCACAATCCCAATTAGGGTCAATTCAACGGTTTATCACTACCCATTACATGCTAATCCATAATACCCATTAAACGACGATAACCCCCCTTACCTGAGTTAATCCGGCAATCTCTAAGCTCCAAGCTCTTCTCTTCTCCAATCTTCTTCCTCTTGCTCTGCCTCTTTGCCCTTTCTCCTCTTTCTCAATCGCTTCTCTGTTTCACGTGAAAACCTTTTCTTTACCAATTGGGCTATTTTTCTTTATTTCACACTTATATATTTTCCAATTTATTTTATTATCCCAATAAAAATAATAATTCAATAATTCCAAAATAATAATAATAATAATAATCCAATTATCTAATTAAATTAATAAATATATTATTAACTTAATTTAAATAATTACCATATTATTATCGGGGTGTTACAGCTCCTGGATGTCTATCTTATGGAGGGTGTTGGTCATATTCTAAACCTTTGTGTGCCAACAAGAAATTTATTCTACTAATGAATGTCAGTGAGGTCTTAGTATTGTTTTGGGTGGTGGGCACTCTAGAGGATATGTGTGATCTTCTATGTAGACTGTTAGCTAACCAGTAGTGCCTAGGAATCCCAGGTGTTTCACTGTTGGAATCAGAGTAGCATAATGAAAGGTGATGGATGAAAGAGCTCAATCATGATGATGGGGATTAGAGAGTTAGTTATTCATAAGAATGGGAGTAAGATAATCTCGTGTTAAGGATGTTATCTTATTGTTGTAGTATGAGAGAAGTGAAACAGTAGGAGTAAAGGCTTGCATCATATAGTATCAAATCAAGTGAAATTGATGAGATTATCGATAGATGGATTCCAAAGTTTGTGGAAATTGTTGAAGGAATAATAAGAGGAAAGTAGTCAATATTGTTTGTGGTCAAGGAATCAATAAGTTTTCTTATGAAAATTTAATGAGTATTGATTATCCAAATCAAGATAAGATGTCATGGGTATGTTTTGTGTGACTCAATACAAAAAGGGTAGTCGTGGTTTTCGGGAGGAAAGTGACCAAATGATTTAGAGCGGTGTATCAGATGAATTAAGCGAGAGTAAGGTTAAACATTAATCCAATATTAGAATAAAAATATGGTTAAGACCATGAAGTATTGAGAGTTCATACAAGAAAGAAGTTTGCCAAGGAAAATAAGTTGGAAGAATGAACATGTCGGAGGTTTGAAATCGAAGAGAAGTCAAGTGTTAGTCTAAGACGTTGATGCAAGAATTGTTTATTAGTTGAGTGGAGGAAATTCGGGGGGAGGGGGGATTTCAATTTAATAGGGGGAGAATGTAATATCTCATATCCCCTTAAATGCTCAATTAGTTGTCAGTTGAGACCAATTGAGTTCCTATGTACTATATCTTTTGTCAGTTGGAACAGTTAGAGCTCCTATGTGCTCTAAATGTTGTCAGTTGGAACCAATAGAGTAACCAGTGAACTCTGAAGAGATTAATTATTAATAAAAGAGACAAAACAATATTAATGAGTACAAGAGAGAGCATTTTGGTAATATTAATAATTGAACAATTAGTACTAGAAGATAAAATATCAATTGAGATATTTTGTATTACTATCTAATATTACAATATATATTAATTATATGTTATATATATTTGTGTGGTATAGAAAGAAAGAAGGAAAATAATAGATAAGAAGAAGTACAAAGAGATAAGAATGAAAGAGAGAGTTATCAGAAAGAGAAAAAAAAAGAGAAAGAAAGGAAGGGAAGAAAGAAAGAGGAAAAGAGAATGGTGGATACCTAAGTGGGTTAAAGGAAGGCCCATACGGCGAAAGATATCCTAAGTGGGTTAGAGGCCCATATGGGTGACGGTCGCTTGAACTGGGGTATTAAGTCTCATAGAGGATCCAATATCCACCATGAAAGTCGAATCATACGAGCATGCATGAACCGAGCCTGACTTAGACGTAAGTCCGTTCGGTGATTGATGTTTCGTGAATCCAAATAGTTATTTGTTGAGTGAATGCACTTAAGTGACATGTTTCCGTACATTGCGATTATCCCTTAGTTACTCAAGTCCTAGTTACAAGGTGCGAGTGATGCACAAGTAACAGAAGGTGAATACTTGAGTTAGAATCGAGTAGAAACCCTGTAGAGCCGAGTGGATCCATAGGATAAGAGAATTCACTGAGATTATTATCTCATCCCATTATTGTTGTTATTTTTCAAGTATTCCTTGCAGGTTGAATTCAAGAGAAGTTGTCTATTGATGTTTCAAGGGATGTAGTTATTCTGATCTTCCGCTGTGGAGTTGTGTATAATGAAGATATTGTACAAAGTTCTTAGATTTTTATTTTTAGGCACTATTGTATAACATGTCACATTGGTGTTTTAAGTTGGACACATGTATATAATGATACCATTAGACACTTATGTTGTATCAGTACCAATTAATAACACTTGTATGATATTATTCTAGATATATATTATATGGGTTGCTACAGTTTCAATTACTAATGACTTTCTAACTTCTTTTTTCAACAAAAAAATTTATTTTAACTTGTTATGAATGATATTAAAAAATATTTATGTGATATTATTGTTGATGTTAGTAAAAATATGAGAATAATTATTTAGAAAATACTATATTTGTTTTTATTATACTCACTATGTTTTTTATTATAAAAATGAACAATCTATAAACTTTATATCCTTATATGTGAAAAATCAAATATTTGTTGTTTATATTTAGTTTATTTGTTTGACATGATATGGAGAAGGTAGAATAGAAATAATTTAAAGCTATTTTAGAGACATTATATTGAAATGATACATCAAAATTTCCTTTCTTTCATTTTAAGAGTGCACGTTTTTTATTTAATATATTATAATATATATTTTATAAATTGTATGAAAATAATATATATCAAATTTTTCAAGTATTTAACAGGATAATATGTTTTGTATGTTATAATCAAAAAAAGAATTATATTAATTTGTTATTAATGATATTGTAAAAATTTTAGGTGATTTTAGTGATGATAGTAGTTTAAAAACGAGAGTTCTTATTTTTAGCATTATTACCTCTATTTTTTATTGTACTCCTTAGGATCACCGTAAGAAAAAATAGGTAAACTATAAATCAAATTTTACAAACTTTATATCTTATATGTGAAAAAAATCAAAAATATTATTATTAATCTTTAATTTATTTTTCTGATATATGATATGAAAAATATAGAATAGAAATAATCTAAAATTATTTTAGAGAGATAATATTAAATTATTTTCTATAATTTTAATAATTAAAACATAATTGAAAGAAAATAGAATTAATGTTTTATAATAGTTATGAAAATAATGTTGATCAAAATATATAAGAAATTATTAAATGAATATATTTTTTGTATTTCTCAGGATTCGAGCTTGTGACCTTTAACACTATGTGATTTTGTATTTTAAAAAGTGAAAATGGATTTTAGAAGATGTCGCATAGAAATATGAGTGATGCGACACAAATGACGTTGAAATATTTATATTAGAGTGCACATTTCTGATTTAATATATTATAATAGAATGTAATTTATGGCATTATCACATTTGACATCCTTCCCATGAAACTACTACTCATATAAATAGAAATGTCCCTTATAATAGTTTACTAAGCATATTATATCCTAGAATTCTTGTTTTTTTTTTTGCCAAAAAATCTTACCTTTTTCTACTAGTAATTTTCATTCAATAATTGTTTTGACCTAATCCACATGGATATATGGGGTTCCTACTCCACTCTATCCAGGTTAGGTTACAAGTATTTTCTAACTGTGGTATATGATCATAGCATAATTTGTTGGATCTATCTTGTCGTAGCCCGAAAAATGAGAACGACCTCGCGAAGAGCAATCGTACGCTCGCGGGATGGACTTAACAGAGTCGCCATCGATCTTTATTTATTCTCATAGAGAGAAAGGGAAAATATCGAATAAAACCCCTAAAGTAGGACACGGATAAGGTCATCGCAATCAATATCAGGGTTCGGGAGTCGGTTACACATGGGGAAGGTATTAGCACCCCTCATGTCCGTTGTATTCAACGGGAACCATTTGGTTAGTTGTACGTGTTAGTGTTTGTTTATAATTTAGGCTTCTCGAGTTATTAAAAGGGTAAGAAGAGGACAAAAGGTTTATTTTTTATTAGTGGGTCTGACAAGATTTCGCAATCCTACTCCTACGTATCTTAAAAGAGAAGTCAAGACACACGTAGTTCTGGATAAAAAGTTTGTTTGTTGGTCAATTTTAGAGAAATCTATCTTGTATTAATCGACAGAAAACATTGTTTTACCCAAAACAAGTAAGAAGCAGACATTTGCGCCACATTGAATGGATTTACAAATCACATTCATGCCACTTATCTTAACTCAACAGTTGTGGATGAAACATTGTTTTTCATCTACTTAAGACAAAATGTCTTTCGTTTCTGAAAAGGTTTTTGGTTGTGCCGAAAGGCAAAAAAAAGTTTGAATTAGTTTGATGTATTTTTGGCGATGGCGAGAGCTTGGATCCCAGTCTCAAGAGCTCGTGGTATTCACCCCGTTCCATTTCCATCTTTATTAAGAAAGTGTTTTGAATATTTTTATGTATTTTGAAGTTTTATTGGGAAAATGCACTAGATGTTGATCGAGGTTTGTTTATGGTTATGAAAAAAATTGAAGTGGTTTTATGGTTTGAAAAATGATTTGAATGCGGATGGTTGATAAATTGAGATAGTGGAAACGATTTGAAAAGAAAAGTCAAATTGATTGGTTTTGAAATGATTTTGAAAATAACTTGACGTTGGATCAAGCTTTTGACTTGCCTTGCAAAATAGTTTTAAAAATGATTTGGGTAAGTGATTAGAAATTAATTGAAATCGATGGTTAAATATGATGGATACAAATGGTAACGCGAATGGTGCAAATTGGATCGCAAATGGGTGCGAATTCATAGTGGCATGAACTTAAGCACAAGGCGTAAATCAAACGCCACGAGATACGAACGTACATATAAACATTCGACAATGATAAGATTGAAAATATACAAGAGCATACACCATATTTATATCACGCATCCATAACAAATGAATTGAGGAAAAAAAGTGAAAAGAAAAGTGCACAAATTAAAATTATGACGCAAAAACACGAATCAAAGTCGCGTACGCGAAGACGTGGAAGGCTACCAAAAAAAGTTAAATTAAATTAAATATAATTAAATTCGATGTAAACATAAAGATGTTGGATCATTGTTCTTAACATACTTTGAAGAAAGAGAAGAAAAAAAAAGGCAAATTGCTACCGCGTAAGCAGTCATCACAAGTCGAATAAAGAATCAACAATATAATAAAATCAAATTAAAGCACAAGGTTGCAAATGGAAACGCAAATTGGTAAGCGAACAAAAAGCGGATTACCACTATGCTAAACTATCAGATGCATGCACAAAATTGGAACGCAACGAAAAAAACACACATGAACCGATAAAATTAACCAAAAGCTTGCTACGCTAAACGTGATCATCCCAATATGGATCAAAATCGCACGGATCTAAAATTATCAATATAAAATGTGAAGCGAAAATGAAATAAAACATGTTAAAACAAAAAAATCAAACAATATTGCTAACGCAAGAATGCGATCATCGCAATCGGATCGAACTAACACAAATGTCACGCATCGTGCACACAAATATGCATACAACGTATCGACATGATTCAATCCAAACAACATGACCCAAACGTAAATAAAACAACAACAACGCACACCATTTATTTTTTATTATTCACCAGTGTTATAATATTTCCGATCAATGTAATCGAAACAACATAACACACTCTATCCAATAAAATTCGGCATTGTTTCAGAAATAAAACAAAATTGAAAAATTAAAAAAACATTAACAATCTCTCTCTCTCTCTCTCTTCTCTCTCTCTCTCTCTCTCTCTCTCTCTCTCTCTCTCTCTCTCTCTCTCTCTCTCTCTCTCTCTCTCTCTCTCTCTCTCTCTCTCTCTCTCTCTCTCTCTCTCTCTCTCTCTCTCTCTCTCTCTCTCTCTCTCTCTCTCTCTCTCTCTCTCTCTCTCTCTCTCTCTCTCTCTCTCTCTCTCTCTCTCTCTCTCTCTCTCTCTCTCTCTCTCTCTCTCTCTCTCTCTCTCTCTCTCTCTCTCTCTCTCTCTCTCTCTCTCTCTCTTGGTGCCTTTTTGGATTTGTCCTCTCACTCTCAGTATCACCAATATATATATATATATATATATATATATATATATATATATATATATATATATATATATATATATATATATATATATATATATATATATATATAAGTCAGATTAGTTTTTTTTAAAATAATTTTGAAAATCCACATATGTCCTTGGTGCTCATTTTAGAAACAAAATTAAATAGTATTAACTAAAACTAAATAAAATTAAATATTAAAAAATAACTAAAATAAAAATATTAAAAAAACACCAATAATTCCATTTAATTTTTCTAAACACTCTCGAAAAAATGAAAAAATAAAAGCCTCTAAATAAAAAAAAATCGGGTGCAAAAATGCCCGAAAAAATAAATTGACCGCATCAAAATGATTAGCGTGAAATAAACTTCTTGAAAATATACAACATTTGATTTAATCTTGAAATAATCTTTTATTGGTTAACAGGCTCAGACTGATCAAAATGCGACCAAAACAAGTCAAAAAATAAAACGAGAATGTCAGGTTAAACTACGTGAAATATAGATTAATATAATTGACATTTGTAAGCTCGATTTTGAAATTTTTTGTCCACTGATTTTACGCACAGTTGACATTCAGTTTAACCGATCTGTCTCTAAATCTGAGAAATTATTCTAACTGACAATTTGGACATTATGCATGTTATGATATGCATATGATGTTAATGATTCGATGAATGCATTGATTCAGCAATTGAGGCTCAAAATTGGAGTATCACATATCTTATAAAACTTAAATTTGAAACTGCTACTCTTATTAAAGCCTTCATTGCTCTAGTTCAAACTCAATTTAAACCACTATAAAAACAACTAGTTCTAATAATAGCCTGGAATTTTTCTTAAAATGTTTTTTTTATGCAACATGGTATCCGTCATCTAGATTAACACTTTTTAAGTGATGTTAGATCTCTTATTTTTCAATCGAATCTACCTAAATTATTTTGGACCCATAGCTTCTCACATGTTGTTTTCTTAACTAATAGGCTGCCTTCCAAATTTTTAAAGCACAACACTCCTTTTTCATAATGTACAACAAACAACCCAATTACACTAATTTATAACTTTTCAGATGTTTGATTTATGCTATTAGCTCTAAAAACCTAGAACCTAGAAGTAGAAAATGTATTTTTCTATGACACAAATTGGATGTCAAAAATGGTATATTATTTGGTTTACATAGTAAAAATCTTTTCACTTTTAGAGATATTGTGTTTTTTGAGATTGTTTTCCCTTACAATACTAACTATGCTAAACCCAATTACCTCCTCCTCATCTAAATTATCATACTTTCCCAGAAGTTACTTTGTATTACAAAAGGATCTTCATAATTAAATTTTTAGCCAACGAGTTTATTCAACGGTACAAATTTTGTGTAGTAGCTAAAAGATTCAATCAAAGAGAAGATCTTGTTTATCTTAAAATCTTTATTTCTATAGTTAAATGACTAACATTCACCTTATTTTACTTGTGACGTCCTCTTATAACAACGGGCAATTTAAATAAATAGATTTATATGAAATTTTCCCTTGCCCTTAAAGTCACTTATAAAAATATTGTTGGTAAATTGAATATATCCATCTATGCCTTAAAACAAGTTAGCTGACAATAGAACTATAAACTTACCAAAACATAATTTGCCTTAGGGTACAAATAATTTTAGTCTAGTTATTCCTTGTTTATCAAATACAATCAAAACCGTTGTACATTTATATTGTTTTGGGAAGTTTTATTCATAGTATAACATTTTTCAATTTTCAAGTATTGTTAGAGATAATAAATAGTATGATATATTACTCAATAATATTTTAATAAACTCAAACATCAAAAATAGATCAACTATATTTATTATATTGATTAGTCACAAACTTGTTGAATATACATAGATTTATTCGTGTTTGACATCAACCAAACGATAATGCGGTATTGCATGCAAATGTTGGACTCTTGGTGTTGCGAGTCCAAATTTTTCCTCCATGTTCAAGTTGGAAGGGTTAATATTATATGGAAGTTCCCAATTAAAACAATGCACCAATTGAGCAACAACCAACTTAATAGTAATTACGCCCAATTGAGTTCCAGGACAACCCCTACGACCAAAACCAAATGGGAGAGATTCAAACTCGTGTCCTTGATAATTCATTTTTTTGTTAATAAATCTCTCTGGATAAAATTCTTCAGCATTTTCGGACCAAATATTAGGATCTCTCCCTATTGTCCATATATTAATCATAACTCGAGTATTTTTCTCTATTAAATAACCATCAATTATGACGCTTTCTCTAGATTCACGAGGAATTAGAAAAGGTGCAGTAGGACGAAGTCTTAAGGTTTCATCAACTACGATATCTAGGTACTTTAACTTTTTCAAATCCTTCTCTTCAACCATTCTCTTATTTCCTACTTCATCTTGTATCTCATTTTGAAGATTTTTCATCACTCTTGGATGCCTTAATAGTTCAGATAAAGTCCACTCAATTGATATAGCAGAGGTATCAGTTGATGCCGCTATCATGTCGAGTAAAATAGCCTTGATGTTTGTTCGATCAATGACATGATTTTGCTCACTATCGTGATCAATGGTTTGGTGGATAATCGAAAGAAGTATGTCTACAAAGTCTTCACGGCGAGTTTTATCTACATTAGTAATTTGTTCATGCTCTGATATTATCATCTCTAGCATCTCATCCAATGTTTTACTGATTTTCTTGAAACCTCGTGTTAATCCCTATAAAGGAGTTAACTAGATATATATAATAACGTTTATAAAATTAATACTTTTAGTAAACATAATAAAACCATAAAACCATATGGAAAATTAAAGATTTGACTTTTAAAAATAATGTGGATTTTTCTCATCTCATTATTTACCTTGATCTAATGGGTTTTGTTTTTCTTTTTCTTACTTAATTGTAACAAATAAACATGGTCATATAAAAATATATCTAATTTGTGTTTGAGTTGAGATAGAGAAGAAAAATAAAAACAATTCAAAAGTATATGCAATTTTTAGATGAAAGGTAAAAATCGATATTATTAGATGTGACGTTATAACTTAATCTTACAATCGTATGTGTGTTTGTTTTTGTTGATAAATACCACTACGTTTAATGATGAAGAAAGTAATATTTATGATAAAAAAATATCGTTTTAATTCACATATTTAATTTTCTCATTTTAAAAATGATTGTCCAACTTAAAAAAATGACATAAGAATTTGTTTTTTAATATTTTTATTGTATTATTACCATAAAAATACCATGAAGAAGTGATAGAAAACAACAACAAAATCATATATCATTCTCAAATTTCGAATTTTTCTTAAATAAAAAATAATGATTTTTGTCTAACTCAGAAAAAGTGCAAGCCTTCATGAGTGTGTCATTTCTTCTTTGTTTGGTTATAAACATAGGGCCAGTTTGTTTTAGCTTTAAAATAATGGATTTTTTCTTTGTATTTTTGAAAATGGATTTTTCAAAAATATTTTTCAAAATATTATAAGTTTTTCGAAATTTATTTTTTATAAATTAAAAGATTGAATTGTTTATTGTATAACATAAATATACATTATTGAAGATCACAACATAGTCAAAATCACAATTTTTTAAAAAAATTGCATCTCAAAAATGATTTTTAGAAAAAGCTATTTGAAATAGCTTCAAAATTAAGTGATTTTTTGAAATTTTGATATCCAAAAAAAGTTTCGATAAAATGATAAAATACCTAAAATAACATTTTAAAAATAATTATTCAAACAAAATTTTCATTTGAAGCTTTTATGAAAAGTTTCTTTTTAAATTTTTTTTACACTAAAATATATAACACTATAAAAATCATTTTTAAAAAAGGCCAAAATAAACGGGCCCATAATCATATCAATATTTTGGAGAACTGACCCTACATAAATATGAGTTAAAAAGCCTTTACACTCTGTATTTTATTTTTTGGCATGTCATCTAAAACTAAGTGAACAAAAATTTAATTCTCAAATTTATTCTTTTGGCGTTTTCTTGTATAATTTTTTATTACAAATTGGATGCAGCAATTAGAAAACTTGGATATAAATTTAAAATAAGAAATTCCTACTCACTCAAATAATGGTAATGAACATAATACCCTTCTCTATATGGATATTTTGAAAATATTCCTATACAAGAACTCATATTTATGTGAACACTAATATATATATATATATGAGTTCTTGTATAAGAATATTTTCAACATAACATTTGAAGTAGATATCTTAAGCTTTCCAATGCATTTGATCCCATCTCAAAATCATAAAAAAATAATGAGTTATGTCCTTGGGAAGTTGACCCAAAATTAGGGTTTCAGTCAAAATGACCTATAATGTCTTGGAACGGGAGATGATCTTCCATCTTCAAATTAATTTTTGATGAACATGAAAGTTGTTCATATTGTCCTTAAGAACATTTTTGCTTTTGGGATCATCTCCATTTGACCAACACATAACAAGTTAGGTCTCAGTGCATTTCAAAATAGTCAGATGAATTGACTGATCAACTTCTCAAGTCCATGACTCATATCTTGATGAATTGATGATTGAGGATACTCAAATAATTTCAAATATGCATGAAATGATGAATTAAAGAACTTCCCTTGATTGTATTTGATCATGGGCTGAGGTTGCTTCAAGAGCAAGGCATTGTGGATGATCAGATGAACTAGGGTTTCCTTGGGGAACAAACTTCAAACCCTTTGACTAACTTTGATCAAAATGATGAATTGAGATGCTAGGGAGGCATATTTGATGGATGAGAGCTTTGGGAACCATTACCATGCTTGCTTTCATCTCCTCTTGGCTATATCTTTGTACCAATGATCTCCTTGAAGCTTTGGACCTTGTGATTGCTCAAGCTACAAACAAAAGATGTTAGTGACATATTTTTGTGCTTTTGGTTAGTAAAAATAAGAAAAGAAATGATATACAAATCAAGCATGCTTGGTGATCTCAAACTACTCATAAGAGGTCCCACCAAAAGGTAAGGGGAACCAAGATGCTTATGATCCTTGAGGCTATGCAAATGCAATGTTATGATGCCATGAGGGATCTTAGGGACAAAATTGGGGTCTTACAACCCCAGGCCACACTTGAGGGATTCACCACTAGGTATGCCTAAGGGACTCTTCCCCAAAACACCTGAGGGACTTTCCCCCAAATGCATATCAGAGGCTCATCCAAATAAGAGGTGGTGATTAAACTAAATCACTTCGTCTTTTACAATCCCTCGTACTTGAGGAACCGTGTATTGGTATATTTGCAAAGGGAAATAGGAGACAGTGCAAGGGGTTCCTAAGGACAGACGACACAATACTTTGCCCCCATCAAACTTCCCAGCCGCCCGTTTTCAGGAACGCACACCTGTTTTATATTGATATTGCTTGTTTCCTAGATTAACCGCTCGTCTATGGAAATATGTGAAGTGATGTTTCCCTATACATAACATTATGGTAGGGGAGTCAAAAGGGGAAGTCAGGTTTTCCTCAGAAATAAGGCAAGTAACTACCTACTTCTCACGCTCTCGAAAGGGGGAAGTATAAATATTGCCTTTTGGGTCCTAAGACTCAGTCCCAAGAGACTCCTATAAATATATCAATCATGAGATTGACAGGCATATTATATACTCTCTAGAAACACCCTATATAGATCTTCTCACCTTTCCATCATGAGCTTGCTTTAACATCACAACAACCTTCAAAACCTATGACATCCATTAACCATTAAAGAGTTGTTACGTATTGTACTTTTAGCAAGTACATGTTGGTATACTATTCTGATATGTGATTGTAAATCAAGATAATAATGTTCTCTTGAAAATCTTATAAGTTATAAAGGTTGTAAGTTGAACTTGATGTAAACGTTCGATATGAAAAGGTTGAGTGTATTTCATTTGTGAACATATGTGTTGTAATAAATATTTCCTTTATCTTTTTCCAGAGATAAGAGTAGTCCACGTTGTTTTGGATTGAAGTGGTATAATTCATGTGTGTTGCTTCTTTTTCCTTTATCTTTTTTACTTTATTATCTTATATCTTTTTGGTAGTATTCTCTTCTTCTACCCATTTTTTAAAATCAATTTAAATTTATTTGAGTTTCGAAAAATCTTTTTATCATAATTCATTTCCTTATTACATTTTAAGTCAATTGGGTGACAACTGGCTAAACGTGCAAATGTTTTGGTTAGAATACTAAATTACTTTCTCAAAAATCATTGTTAGTTGAATTTTATTTTGTTCTTGATGTTTGATATGTATAGCACATTCCAATGGAGCATACAAGGAATTATTTCCCTAAAGAACATACTCAATAAACTAAAATTACCAAAGTCAAGTGCGAGCTGATGAGAACAAAAATAGAGATGTATTTTGGGGAAAATGCTATGAGTTTGCTCATGCTAGCAAACACAAAGTTGGTGACAAGTTAATCTTCAAAGTCGAAGCAAACTTAAAGTTGGCCACAAGTTAATCTTTAATGTCGAAGATCCTCATGCCTGTCTACCTTAAAGTGAAATTGATACTGTTATGATTGTAGATATGTCTCTCCATGAGAAGAGGTTTGGTAAATAGTTTTCTTGATATTCATAAAAAATTCTTTTGGTATTAAGGTTGATCACTGATATAGAAAATAAGCAACATGTTAATTTTAAATATCAAAATAGAATTCTAAATTTTGTAGATTACAATGATAGAATGAGTACTATATTCTTGTGGGTATCAGATATCTTTATTACAACATGATATTATTGATTGTACAATGTGGATGTGTCAGTTTTGAAAATATAAAAATGACAAAGTACATGATAGTTTTCGAGACACTCCATCCTTTTTATTTGAGTTTTGGAAAGCAAACATGTTTGGTTTCTCATGAGAGGAGCAGAACTCTTTGATCTCTCAGTTCCATTATCCAATAGAAAGTTTAACTCTTCATGCTTTTTTATACACTCAGATGATATACCATTAATATTTATAAAGATAAAGTATACATTAACTTATTTTATATAAACATAAATAATAGACCAACTATACTTAGCATACTTATTAGTAATCAACTTGTTGAATATCATTAGATTTATTCATGTTTGACATCAACCAAACGATAATGCGGTATTGCATGCAAATGTTGGACTCTTGGTGTTGCGATTCCAAAATTTTCCTCCATGTTCAAGTTGGAAGGATTAATATTATATGGAAGTTCCCAATCAAAACAATGCACCAATTGAGCAATAACCAACTTAATAGTAATTAAGGCCAATTGAGTTCCAGGACAACCCCTACGACCAGAACCAAATGGGAGAGATTCAAACTCGTGTCCTTGATAATTCAGTTTTTTGTCAATAAATCTCTCTGGATAAAACTCTTCAGCATTTTCGGACCAAATATTAGGATCTCTCCCTATTGTCCATATATTAATCATAACTCGAGTCTTTTTTTCTATTAAATAACCATCAATTATGACGCTTTCTCTAGATTCACGAGGAATTAGAAAAGGTGCAGTAGGACGAAGTCTTAAGGTTTCATCAACTACGATATCTAGGTACTTTAACTTTTTCAAATCCTTCTCTTCAACCATTCTCTTATTTCCTACTTCATCTTGTATCTCATTTTGAAGAATTTTCATCACTCTTGGATGTCTTAATAGTTCAGATAAAATCCACTCAATTGATATAGCAGAGGAATCAGTTGCTGCAACTATCATGTCGAGTAAAATAGCCTTGATGTTTGTTCGATCAATGACATGATTTTGCTCACTATCGTGATCAATGGTCTGGTGGATAATCGAAAGAAGTATGTCTACAAAGTCTTCACGGCGAGTTTTATCTACATTAGTAATTTGTTCATGCTCTGATATTATCATCTCTAGCATCTCATCCAATGTTTTACTGATTTTCTTGAAACCTCGTGTTAATCCCTATAAAGGAGTTAATTAGATATATATAATAACGTTTATAAAATAAATACCTTTAGTAAACATAATAAAACCATAAAACCATATGGAAAATTAAAGATTTGACTTTTAAAAAAAATGTGGATTTTTCTCATCTCATTATTTACCTTGATCTAATGGGTTTTGTTTTTCTTTTTCTTACTTAATTGTAACAAATAAACATGGTCATATAAAAATATATCTAATTTGTGTTTGAGTTGAGATAGAGAAGAAAAATAAAAACAATTCAAAAGTATATGCAATTTTTAGATGAAAGGTAAAAATCGATATTATTAAATGTGATGCTATAACTTAATCTTACAATCGTATTTGTGTTTGTTTTTGTTGATAAATACCACTTCGTTTAATGATGAAGAAAATAATATTCATGATAAAAAATATCGTTTTAATTCACATATTTAATTTTCTCATTTTAAAAATGATTGTCCAACTTAAAAAAATGACATAAGATTTTGTTTTTTTAATATTTTTGTTGTATTATTACCATAAAAATACCATGAAGAAGTGATAGAAAACAACAACAAAATCATATATCATTCTCAAATTTCGAATTTTTCTTAAATAAGAAATAATTATTTTTGTTTATAATCAAGAACACAAGGAGAAGGTATATACCTGAAGATCAAATACTCCTAACCAAGGAATATAATCAGCCAGATTAAAAGCTCCAAATAAAACCATTATTTCTCTAACAAGCCTCTTCAAGTCAAATTGCTCATACTTACTCCTACCTAATATCATCTTAAATATAATATCTTCAACAAGATTTTCTACAGCATCACTAATATTCACAACCTCACCCACCAAAGCAGCTTTCTCCAATGATTTAATCAAAACACTCAACTCTTGTTTTCTAATAGGAGCAAACATCTCAACTTTAGAAGCACTAAGAAGTTCCAAAGTGCAAAGTTTCCTTACACTACGCCAATAAGGACCATACTCAGAAAAGGTCAACCCTTTGGAACCATAAGACATGAGCTCAGATCCTTGAATCTTTGGTCGGCTTGCGAAAGCTAGGTCGTGTGTTTTGAGGAATAGTTCTGCTGCTTTTGAAGATGAAATGACAACAGCTGGTACTTGACCAAGTTGTAAGGACATGATTGGACCATATTTTTTGGAGAGTGAATGAAGTGTTCGATGTGGAAGTTTGCCTAACATGTGAAGGTTTCCGATTATCGGTAGAGTTGGTGGACCTGGTGGCTTTTTGTTGTTACTGTTTTTCTGTTTTGGATGAAAAAAGGTTGTGAATAATAGGTATATGAAAGTGAAGATAAGGAGAGAAATTATTGCTAGTGCAGTTGGAGAAGACATGTTACGATGTGTTTGGTTTTGGTGA
This sequence comes from Lathyrus oleraceus, assembly GCF_024323335.1. NCBI lineage: Eukaryota > Viridiplantae > Streptophyta > Magnoliopsida > Fabales > Fabaceae > Lathyrus > Lathyrus oleraceus. Next base: position 47,391 of record NW_026112667.1, on the reverse strand, counting down.
AGTCACAAGGTTGAGGATTTCACGATTCCAAGTCAGTCTTATATACTAGTACATGTTTGTTTGTTTGTGGATTATCTCTAAACGCTACACCATATGACACCATTCACCCTACTTTGCTAATTAAGTGCCAATACTTTTCAACTCTTGTTTTTTTATATATTTTTGTTTATGACTTTTTACCGATATGACAAACCAAGATGACAAACCAAGAGAAAAATATTTACAAGAAATACTTTCAAATCTTTGAATTATATTTTAGTATCTTTTATTTTATTTTATTTCATTTTTCTTATTTATGATCTATTACCTCGATTGAGGTGACACTCTAGGAGAAAAGTATTTTATTTTATATTTTATTTTTTATTTATGATATATACATTGACTGAGCTAACAAATAAGGGAATTTTTTTTATCCAATATACGACCAACTCATCAATACTCAATGAAACATCAATAATCCGTGTGAAACTATCACCAATCAATAAGAACGTGAATATCTTAACTATCAATTTTGGATCCAAAATGCTGAAATGCAAATTTAATATAATGAAAACAATGATAATGAAAGGAACACAATAAAGTATAACATTATTCTATGAGATTGATTGCAAAAGTAGGAAAAAATTTCAAGGTTGATTCCTTAATGTAATTTCTTCTCTTGTAATTGCTTGCTAGAAATGTTTAATGTTAATTAGGAGAGCATAAATGTAACTTAACAATCTTAATTTTTATTGTGTTATGTAAAATGTTTAATGTTATTGTTGTTGTTGTTGTTGAGATTAAATATTTAATGATTTTGTTTATTTTATTTATTTATTGTTCTTGTTGTTGGTGTTGTTTTTGAAACTTAATGTTCAAAGATTTTATGGATCTTGTTGTTGTTGTTGAAATTTAATGCTAACGATTCTATATATGTATTTGTTGTTGATGATAATGGTGGTGATGATGATGACGGAGATTCAAACTTTTTCAATAAATTTGATGTTTTTAGATTGAAAAGAAAAAATAGGTTACAACAAAAATTATGTAAACAAGCTATTTTACCTCAGGTATCATTTCCAGCAAAGGTAAAAAGTAGCGTAGTTTTGATAATCTAAAAAATGTTGTTACTGGGGATCAAACTCATGACCAGTATAATTTGACTTTGAGGAACCTCTCTTTACATGCTAAAATCACCTGAAAATATTTTTAACGTCTAGCTAATCGATTAGGGAATCGTTTAATAAGTTTGGAGCCAATTTACAACTAGATAATCATTTAGCCCTAATCCTCTAATCGATTATTTTACTTTGTAACACTCAGAATCAATTGGAACAAGGCTCTCAATAATCAGTAACGACTAAATATTAAAACATATCAATTATGGCTTGAAAAATTGATTATTTGGGTGTAATAATCGATTGATCTAATTGATCATCACATTAATTCGGCCCATAGATTGTTTCCTTTTGAGCCAAATTTTTTCAAATATAAAGGAAGACTCTCCTCAACTGAAATCACATCAGAATTCAGAGTTTTCCTATTTCTCTCTATTTTATTACTCTCCTCTTTTCTCAATGATATTTATTCTTCGCTAAAAAGTTTCCTTAGTGCACTGTGAGGGTAAACTACTTTTGAGAAAAGATTCGTATTGATATATCATTATTAGTTTATTTCAAGAGTATCATTCTCTATAAAGTATTTTTTTTATTTTCGAGATAAATCAGTGAAAATATTTATTTGGGTCTAGAACTTAGCCTAGTAAGAATTTAGTTTCATTATTTAGATTAGCCAGTAAAATCAATACTTATTTCTTTAGCTTAACCTAAGGAAAAGCTCTTGTTAAGTTGGGGGGAGGGGGAGATAAGCCAATGTAAAATCTTGTGGGGGAGGACGTTGGGTGCAAGTATGAATGGTTAAAGTCCCACATCGTCTATGAATGAGTTTAATATTAGATTTATGAGAGAGGAACCATTTAACTAATGCCTTAAGATTTTTGGTGGATATGTGGTGTCTCCATTTCTTGTGGTCATGGAGCATGTGTGTCTGTTGGTGCTCCCGACTTCCCTAGACTCCCCTTCACAATTTAAAAAAAACACAAATTTTGTGTTTTAAATAATATATTTTTTTAATTTATCATGAACTTTATATACCATAATTCACCCCTCTCTTGTACTTGGATTCACATGTTTAACAAGTAACATTAAATCTTAACTCCTCCTGTGAAATATTAACCATCCCAGGATGTAGGAAATGACTTCAATCGTTTCAAAATTCAAACTCCCATCCTTTAATGGAGAAGGGTATAGTTTATGGAAAGAGAGGATGAAGTTATTCATCGATGGGATGAATCGTAGTATTTAGAAGATTGTAAAGGAAGATGGATTTGTTCCTACGCACAAAGTTGATGGTGTTGTAGAGAACAAAATTAAAAAGGATTGGATGCAAGATGCTAAATAAAATGTGCAATACTATTTGAAGGTGAATACGATCATCATTATCCCTCTTGGGCTTGATGTTTTTTTTGTAAGTTTCTAACTTTGAGATAATCAGTAAAATGCAAACATGATTTACCCATAGCATGAGTCATATGAGAACTATGGTAAAAAAATTGCAAATGAGTAATCGGTTGTGAAAATTATTCAATCCCTAAAGCATAGTTGGCAACCTAAAGTCATTGTGATTTTTGAATCTAGGGATTTAGCACACACACACACATATTATTTTTGGTAAATTACAGGAACATGTGATGGAGATAGAAAGGCTTGCTATGGATAAGGAAGTAGAAAAGAAGAACAAAATTATAGCTCTAAAAGCCAAAGATTCTGACTCTGGTGGTGACATACCACTCATGGTATGAAACTTCAGAAAATTCTTACAGCATGAGAAACAATAACAAGAGGAGAAAAATGAAAGTGAAGAAAAACTTCATTTACTTTTACTTGATGTCAATGTGGAAAGAAATGACATATTAGAACAATATGTCCTCTATGGAAAAAGGCAAATAAGAATCAAAAGAAATCCAAGAAATCTTAGAAAAAGGGCAATAAGGCTCACATCATGTGGGATAACAATGACATGGAGTCCTCAAATGATGAAAAAGCTAACATATGCCTAACGAAACATAATCAAGATGACGAGGTAACCTCTCACTTTTATTATCAAGATTTATACCTCATTTGTAAGAAACTAACAAAAGAAATATCAAATTAGAACAAGTTGTCTCTACCTCAAGAATATTATTTCTTACCTTGAGTTATAAAATAAAAACTTGTTGGAAGTAATAGAAATTATTAGGGAGAGACAAAATGATCTAGTCCAAAACTCTTCTCCTTCTAACGAGAGTTAGATGAACTTGTCAAGTGCGATAAATGTGATTTTGAAAAACAAAATGTGTGATATTCAAAAAACATTTGGAATTTTTTATAAAGAAAGATACAATTTGAATCTTTTGCTAGGAAATCAAAGAGCTTCCTACAATAAAGACGGTCTTAGCTATTAACCCAAGAACAATAGTATGAAATTTAGTAATATTTGAAATGGTAAACCTACATCTCATTGAAAACCCTTAAAATGTATATATTGTAATAAATATGGTCATATTGCTCTATTTTATTTCATTAAAAAGAGTCATGATAGCAAACAAGGGCATCCTCATTAATACTTTAATATAAAGTATTGTGAGCGCAAAATTAAAAATATACCGGCCTCATTGCATCTTTATAATCTTATTATAAAATCCATTTGTGAAAGTATTTATGGAACTAATAGTAAAGGATCCAAAATGGTATGGGTACCTAAAGTTTAAGACGTGAGTTTTTATTGTAGGAACACTTTACAATTTCGAATGCAAAATGGAATCATGATAGAGACTTTTCGAAGCATATGATCGGTGATGAAGCTTTCTGTTCTCCTCCTTCACTACTAATAATGGATGCTTTGTCTCTTTTGGTGACAATAATAATGGAAAGATTTTAGGTTTTGGTACCGTCAGTAAGTCCCCAAATCCAATGATTTGAGAAATTCTTTTGGTTGAAAGATTAAAGCATAATTTACTTAGTATAAGTCAATTATGTGACGAAGGTAACATTATAACTTTTTATTATTCTAGATGCAAAGTCATAAAGTTTAAATCAAATTAAATTCTATTTACAAGCTCAATAAGTGGAAATACCTAATTAGGGAATTTAAATAAATTTCCATCAAGTGACGTATGTCTCCTGAGTAACAAGGATGAATCTTGGCTATAGAAAATGAGGATAACTCACATCCATGTGGACCACTTAAACAAGTTGGTTCACAAGGATCTCGTAATTGGTATTCTAGACTTATATTTCAAAAAGAACAGATTATGTAATAGGTTCTAAAAGAGTAAGCAATTAAGGGCTTCTTTTAAAGCGAAAAATATAACTTTCACAAACGGCCTTTAAAATGATTTCACATGGATCTTTTTGGTTCATCTAGAATTGTAAGTCTTGGTGGAAATCTCTACACCCTTATAATTGTGTATGACTACTCTCGATATACATGAACATTACTCTTATATCATAAATTAGATGTGTTTGCTACCTTTAGCAAACTAGCCAAGGTTATCCAAAAAAAAAAAGGATTAAGCATTGCATCCATCCGAAGAGGTCACTGTGGAGAATCCCAAAATGAGGAATTCAAAATATTTTTTAACGAGAAAAGTGTACAACATAATTTTTCCACTCCACAATCTCCCCAATAAAAATTTGGTACTAGAGAGAAAAAAACATATCTCTAAAAGAGCTTACGAGGGTGATGCTCGAGACAAATCTTCCAAAATAGTTTTGGCCTGATGCAATAAGCATTGCTTGCTATGTTATGAATTATGTCTTGATAATACCAATTCTGAAGCAGATGCCCTATAAGTTATATAAAGGAATAAAGTTAAATACTTCTTACTTACATGTCTTTGTGAGAAAGTTCTTTATCCTTAACAATGGGAAGGGTATTCTAAAAAAATTTGACGCAAAAGTTGGTGAAGGCATATTCATAGGATATTCCACTTTGAGCAAAGCTCTTAGAGTCATTAAAAAAAAGAACCATGACGACAAAAAAATCTTTTCACGTTAATTTTGATGAAACTAACCTAAATTATTAGAAGTAGAGGTTGTTGATTAAGCATCTATATAGGAAAAGACAACCTTAAAAGAAATGGATAATGATCGGGAAGTAGAACAAAGTCAAGATCAAGAATAAGTTCAAGATCTAAATGAGGAAACTTCTCTAGATCATCAAGATCTTCCAAGGGAGTGTTGGACAACCAATGACCATTACACTTAGAATGTCATGGGAGATATTTCCAAGGGAGTTACTACTCGCCACTCCCTTAACAAGGTATGTAATTTTGTGGTCGTTGTTTCGAAAATTGAGCCAAAAGGAATTTATGAGGCTATTATTGATGAACACTGGTCTCTTGCCATGCAAGGGGAGTTAAGTCAATTTTAACGAAATAAAGTTTAGGAACTTGTTCCAAAAACTTTTGCTAATCAAGTGATTGATACCCGTTGGATCTTTCATAATAATATCAACAAAGATGGAAATGTTTTAGGAAACAAAACTAGAATTTTTGTGAAGGGTTAGAATCAATAGGAAGGCATAAAATTCAATAAACCTATGCTCATGTAGCTCAATTAGAGGCCATAAGGATGTTTTAACTTTTTTCTCTATCATGAGTTTCAAACTCTTCCAAATAGATGTAAATAGTGCATTCTTAAGGGGGAGAAGTATAATCTCGACTCATGTCAGAGGGAGTTTAATCACTCGGAACTTTATATCTATGTTTTTTTCTTTTAACACCCCCTGAGAGATGAATTGTCATCATAAAAGGGATAGGGAATATGTATTTATATGCTTGCTGGTATGAAGCTAATGATCTGGATGTTATCGATTGTCTTGATGTTTTGATGACAACAACACAAATTCTTGTTGAAGTTGATGGTTATATCTTTCCAAATATCTGATGATGGTGTCTTACTTGAAGATATATAAAGCCTCATCAAGCAGAAGATTCAAGGTTCTAGTGAAGTGTTTATATGATCAGTGTATATGTAAAAGGAACTTAAAGCTTTGGAGTTGTTAAAGAGAGGAAGTGTCAAAGCTCTCCTAGTCATATTTGTCTGAGTTACCAGACTCTTGTGAAAGTAGGAGAGTAACTCCTAATATACTAAGGATAGTCACACGCACACACATACACATACGCACACACACATATACACACACACACACACACGCACACACACACACACACACCCACATACTTAAAGCCTTTCAGGGACCTCTTTTTACTTTCTAAAATCACCTAAAAATATTTTCCAGCTCTAGCCAAACGATTAGGGAATTGTCTGATAATTTGGAGCCGTTTTACAACTGGATAATCTATTAGCCATAATCCTCTAATTGACTATTTTGCTTTGTAACATTCATAACTGATTAGAAAAAGGATCTTAAGGATTAGGAACTGCTAAGTATCAAAAAACTTCTATTTGTGGCTTGAACAATTCATTATTTAGGTATAATAATCGATTGGACTAATTGGTTATCACATTAATTTGACTCATGGATTGATTCCTTTTATGAGCCAAATTCTCACCTATATAATCGAGACCTCTCCTCTGTTGAAATCACACAAGAATTCAAACTTTTCCTATTACTCTCTATTTTATTACTCTCCTCCATTCTTAGTGATATTTCTTTTTCACCAAAATGTTGTCTTAGTGCCTTGAGGGTAAAAACTACTTGTGAGGAAACTTTGATACTCGTGTCATGTCGTTGTTAGTTTATTTCAAAAGTGTTATTCTTTCGAGGTTCTTGTTTTTGTTTTAGAACTTAGCCCAAGATTAGTTTTGTTTGGTTCCTCGAATTAGCTAGTAAAATATTTACTTGGTTTGTGAGTTCAACACATGGAATTGAGACAATTATTTTAAAAAATGCCTTGCTTAATGGTTTATGAACAAACTGGATACTCTACGGAAGTAGGTAATTATTTGATTCATGAGAATGTCATATACTCTGAATAGAGATAAGAGAATTTATATCTATTTCAGTTTTGCAAAAATCAGCATTCTCATAGAAGAACAAAAAAAAGAGTTTTACTCGAGTAAATCACAAGTAGATAATCATGATCATAGGGATACTCTTTTATAAATTTTAAAATCAAACAAAAGTACCATCGATTTAGATAATCATGATCATAAGGATACTCTTTTATAAAATTTTAAATCAAACAAAAGTACCATCGATTTACGGAGTCGCCACCAAAGTTTTTATTTTTAAAGGGAAGCATCCATAAAACCCTTGAAGGATAAAAACATGGTTCTCGCAACCAGTTTAGGGTTCGGGAGTCGGTTAAGCGACGGAAAGGTATTAGCATCCCTCACATTTATTGTACTCAACAAGAATATTCTAATTAGCTTAGGGAATATAATGCTTAGCTTAAAGATGTTTTAAGTTCTCTGTTTATTAAAAGAACTTTTATATAAATGGGGGAAATTTTAGTTTTTTGTTAATGGGCCTGACGAGATGTTGAGTCTCGCTCCTACGTATCCCCATGTGTGATGGAGAACTCAAGGTTGTGTAGTTATTTGGTATAAAATATTTGTGTGTTGGTTGTTTTTAGAGAATGGTGTTTAAGTCACATTCAAGCGGTTAGAACATTTTCTTGAATGCTCGCACTATGGAGGCTGAAGCACTATCCTTTTGTGAAAAAAGTTCATTTTGATTGCACAAGGAAAAAGAAATTAATTTGATGAGTTGAGGATATTTTTAAATATGAAGGATGAATAACCGATTCAGGCAAAACATACGCTAAGCCTTAGATTGTTTGAGAAACAAATCCATTTCTCTTTTAATACTAAGTTTATTGTGAAAATCGTTTGTGGGAGAGAAATGATTGTTCAGACGATGTGTGCGCTAAGTCCTCGACTATTTGATAAACATGTGAATATGCATTCACTCATTCCTCCCTATTTAATTAGAGGTATGTTAAATAGGAATTTAATTTAAGACGAAATAAAACTACCTTTGTATTTTTGAAACCTTATTTTTATTTTTGGAAATTTAATATTTGTTTTTATTTGTATTTTTTCTAACAATAATTAAATTAAAATAAAATAAATGAAAAAGAATTAAATTAATTAATTAAACTAAACCAAATAAAAAATGAATAAAAAATAGAGGGGTGCAAAAGAAATGGGGGAGTTGTGAATAAAGGAAATCATGGCCCAAACTAAGGGGGGGGGGGGGTTTAAAACAGAAAAAAAAAATCCAGGGTAAAGCGGGGTCATCAAATTGGTCTAATGGATTTAATTTATTATGGGAAAAATGTGTTAAACCATCTGATCAGGAATCAAAGGACATTATTAAGACGTTCTAGTGGGAAGGCATACAAGAGATTACGCGGGAATGGTGATCTAAGGGCTCTGAAAAAAGAGACACACACACGTCTTGATCCCAGAGCATGGAGAGAGAGTATATAAACTCCTCCTCCCGAAATCAATGCTCATTTCCTATTTCTCTTTCTCTTCAAACTCACTAACCTCTCTCTAACTCATCCCTCATCGGAAAGCCAAAACCAGTCCTCTTAACATCTGTAGCACCACCTAAGTCCACCACCAACTTCAAACCTTGTTCTTCATGTTCATATGAACATGAAGAACAACATCGTCTCCACCCGTTCATCCGTTGTGACAAAGCCTGAACCACCATCAAACTTCATCCTTAAACCCAGAACCTTCAAACCTTCATCATGTTCATCATGAGCATGATGAATCTTCACCCCTAACCTTCGAACCCTAACCAAAATTTCCAAAAATACCCCAAAACAAACCCAAATTCAACGATTCGAACACCAAAACATAGATCGATACATCCTAAACAAAGGTCAACTAACCAAATAATGAAATCAAAACAAAAAACCACAACCCCAAAATCAAAACCCTACCCTCTGTTGGACCTAAACCAACATCAAACCGACCCCAAATTAAAGCTAAACACACATACAAAAACAAACCAAACAAAATAGCACAAATTTATGCATCAAAACCAGAAACCCTAAAAATTAACTTATCCCAAAACTCTAGCATATACAACCATGATTAGGAAGTAATAAAAAAGGCAAAGAATCTACCAACCGACCCTGCAGTGAACTCCTAGGTAATGCACTCCTTCTTTCACTTTTCCTTCTCTCTGTTTTGTGTACTTTCTCAGCTCTCTCTCCTGCTCCTTTTCTAACTTCTTTTTCTCTTTGGTGTGAGGTTCAGATGGGGTTTGCAAAGGAGCAACGGAGGCTAGAGCCTTTTGACATAGTTTGTCTTCAATGTGGAGGCTAGGATTTTTTTCCGTGTCCCCTCTGTGTAAAATCCTTAGGGTTTTTATAAGTAGGAATTATGCTAAAGGATTCAATGTGATTGTTCAAGTTTTAGGAAATTTTTATTGAGCTTGATTCTAATGTGATTCCGATGTTTACTTAGGGCTTAAGTTTGTACGAATAAGGAAAAAATTATGGGCCTTATGTTTCGAATATGATGTAATAAAAATTTGAATTTTTGGTGTGATTTGATCCAGTTGAAGCAAGTTTAGATTTTTTTTTATGTTTTACGGTTTCACAAACTAGACAAAAACAAAATAATAAAAATAAAAAAAATAAAAATAAAATGACAATAATATAAATAAATGACTGACCTAATAATAAAAAAATTGATAAAAAATGAATGAAAAGTAATTGATAAAATAAAAATGCATAAATAATAAAATAATGAATTAATTAAAATAAACAAGTAAAGAAAAGGATAAAAAGTCAAAATGGTTCCACTTTGACTTTTTAATCAACTTGTTTGACCTTTGACTCTAACACATGCAACTCATTCAGATAAACAAAAGACTCAGATGTATCAAAATGACTCGGTCAAGGACTAAAGACTCAGACAAAATGCAAAATACATAATAAAGGGCTCAATGCCTCAGATAACACAATTGACTCTGACAAACTCTAGTGACACAACAAATGACCCAAAATAGAAAGAACAGATAAAATTGTGGGCAAATTTTAGGGTGTGACATTATGTGAATTTGGTGGGGCGGTATGAGGTGGGGTAGAATTTACATGAATTATCAAGATTTTCCATTAATTAAAAATAAAAGAAATTGAGTAAAATATGAAATAGTGGGATATGGGAGTTGAAATAGATTATTGAGGAAATTAGTGTGGTAAAGAGTGAGAACCCAAAAGTTGAGGGGAGAAATAAAAATATTAGTAATTGGAATTAAGTTTTTTAAAAATAAGTACATGATAACTTGGAGAAATAAAAATAAGTAGAAACGTTTGGGAGAGAACAACTGAGTACATGCTAATTTGGGCAAAAAGGCAAGAGTGGAAAAGAGACAAACCTAGGTTGGAGAAGAAGCCATAAGCAAAAGCTTAGATCCTTGTTGGAAATTGAGGTAAGGGGGATTACTCTAATATGAGTGTCAATTGCATGAAGGATAAATAAGAGTCATCACCCTCTTCTAGATTTTCTCATTTTTACCACCATTGTTGATACTTATGTGATTTAGAGAAAATGTTGTGTAGGTTATGTTATGATTATTGTGAAACATATGAAATTTGTGTTATGTGTTATGCTGGAAATTATACATGATGTGATGATATGAATCTAAATGTTCTTGTTCATGTGAATATGAATTGATATCATGAACATGGTGATGAAATTACATGATAAATTGGTGTTGATGTTTAAGTAGTGTTGATTTGATGAGATTCCTATTTAATATAATTTGGGTGATATGTTTCTATTTAATTTGGGGTTGAAATAGGAGTTTTAAGAATGCTCGAATGAAAAATAATGTATATTTTACAATCTGCTCAACGGTGACGGACGTTACTAGTGTGACGGGATAACCATCATTCAATTGGGAGAGCTCACAGATGTTAGTATGGTGATGGGGTCACCGTCATGGTCCCTGAGACGGGTTTCTGGTCCAGGCGTCAGCAAAGTGACGATTTTATGTGTGTGTGTGTGTGTGTGTGTGTGTGTGTGTGTGTGTGTGTGTGTGTGTGTGTGTGTGTGTGTGTGTGTGTGTGTGTGTGTGTGTGTGTGTGTGTGTGTGTGTGTGTGAGAGAGAGAGAGAGAGAGAGAGAGAGAGAGAGAGTGAGTGACGACCATCAGCCTGGTGACGGGTTGACCGCCAGTCCTTGTAGTTGACCGATTATGATTGGTTGATTTGATATTTCATGTTTTTTTCGAGAGCGGTGAATGTTTATGTTTTTTAATACTGTTTGGTGAGTTTGGGTGGAGTGTCGCGTTGAAATCAATTGTCGATGATGTATTGTTGCATATTAATATGTTTATATGTATATTGGTGATGTTAACATATGGTGTTGCATTATGGTGATTAATGAGGTTCAGATAAGAACCATTGGTGATGATTTTCATATTACATTGTTCTCGCATTGTCATGCATCATGAATATCGAAGAAAGTGATTGATGATGATTGGTGATGAGATTGTTCACTAACATAACTCTAACATCCAATTGTGAGTAGCTTGGTACCACATTCATTTGATGATAAGAAGATGAGTAAATTGCATACACATCTGTACTTATGATTTGGTGACGATTGTGATTGTTTTATAATGATGTTGATTATTTGTGAGAGTTGTGAATGACATGTTCGCGTTGATGTTTTGTTGTACTGCCATTTGTTACTTTTGCACCGTTAGCATATTTTGAGCTTATTCTCACCCCTATTTTCTTTGTTGTGGCGTTCTGTATTCTCTTGGGATATAGATAATCAGGTAGAGGAGCAATTGCTTTTAAGCTGGAGGATGACGTTTGATGCCTCTTCATTTTTTTTATTGTTTTGTCGATCCGTTTAGTTTTCGCTAAAGCTCTGATATATAACAATGAGACATATTGCTTTGTTACTTGTGTTGTTTTTGGAGATGTTTTGAATTGCTCCATTATCTTTTGGTATGGAGACTTATTATGTTAAATGGCATTTTTATTGCGCTTATAAATTTGATATTTTATTGAATAAAGTGTTTGGTGAAGAATGTGTAATGCCTTATTTGTAAAATTTAATGAAATCATTTTATAAATAGAGAGTTGGGATATTAGGGTGTTACATCATGTTTTTTTTAATTGATAAGAGTCTCATAAAAAAAGTTAATATATATTTTTATTGACATTTAAATTATAGCTACTAAATTGACAAATTAAACTCTTTATGAAACACATTTTATTTTTGACAAAATGTGTGATACCACAGCTACTAATTAGTATGCATGATGATAAGTTATAGCAGAACATGATGAAACACAAGTTTACTTAAACTTAGAAATCATTCAAAAGCACATCGTGAAAATAAATAGATTCTAAGACCCGAGACACATTAGTTATACAATGTTATTTCATGAAATTACTATGTAGGAAAACAAGAATGACTAAATATGTGATGACTGGTATACCTACGGATTTAATTGCTGGTTTACAAGCAGATATTTTTTTTTGCAGGTTTACCTGCAAATTTACCATAAGATCTACCTACCATAATAATTATCTACAAAAGTTTTAGTTGAGGACCGTTATCAATAAGAGAATCTATGTGAAATATGTTTCCTACGAAAAATTGGCTAAAGTCCACATGAATATAAAATTATTTAGCCAAAATACAATCAACCTTTGATTGTTGCAGCACAAAGAACAAACAGTATTCATTAATTTATTGTAAAACAATCTATAGTATTACACAATTTCTCTCATGATGATATATGATTGTCCTCCTTAAAACTATTCAAATTTGTCATCACATGCTAGACGATAACTCGGTATTGCGTGCAAGTGTTGAGCTCTAGGTATAGTGAGTCCAAATTTCTCTTCCATGTTCAAATTTGAAGGAGTAATACTATGTGGAAGTTTCCAACTAAAACAGTGCACCAATTGAGCTAAAATCAATTTTACCGTAATCAAACCCAAATGAATCCCAGGACAACGTCTCCGACCAGAACCAAATGATATACACTCCATCTCTTGTCCATGAAAATTCATTTTCTTTTTGATAAATCTTTCGGGATAAAACTCTTCAGCATTTTGTGACCAAACATCATGATCTCTCCCTATTGCCCATGCATTTACTATAACTCGTGTCTTTTCCTTTATAAAATAACCATCAATTATTATATTCTCTCTACATTCACGAGGGATTAGTAAGGGTCCAACCAGATAAAGTCTTAATATCTCATCAACAACCATATCTAAGTAACTTAAATTCTTCAAATCTTTCTCTTCAACCATTCTCATATGTCCTATCTCATTTTGTATCTCATCTTGAAGTTTTTTCATTATTCTTGGATTCCTTAAAAGTTCAGATAACGCCCACTCAATTACAGATGCAGATGTATCGATTCCCGCTGCTATCATGTCTGTTATATTGTTTTTGTTATAGTTGAAGGTTATTTTTGTAATGGGTTTTGCTGTTTTTTAGTTTTTCTTATAATTTGGCATATAGGTTTGCTTTTAATGTTTGTACCAAGAAAGTATTTCTAATAGGATTAGCGAATCTAGGTCTTATACATTGTAAAAGTTTATGAGGAAAATTTTGGGGACAAGTTTACTACTGAGAAAATTAAGTCACTTGGTGAGGAATGTGATAAGTTTTTCTCAAATTTATGTGATGGAAATTTTATTGATCCTATGTTGGATTGTCTTAAGAAGTGGAATGGTGATCCTCTACCTATATGCTAGGATTGTTTTACCTTGTAAGTTTTATTTTTTTATCCTTTTTCATTTACTATATTTTAATGAAGATATTTTGATGTGTTTTATGCTAAACAAAATGTATAGTTTGATTAATAACCTTATAAGATTTTATTTTTTAATGTATATAGTGTACACCTGTTTACCGTGAAAATTGATAAATAACCGTTGATCTTCCAAATTATTAAATTTGGTTACTTACAGGATGGATCAGATTGATCTTAAGACATGTGCTAATTGTTTAAAGTAAATTCTAGTAAATATGAACACTTCGACAGTGTTTGCGGTAATGGTGATTAATGAAAAAACTCAGACAGTAAAAGACTAACACAAATTAAAGAGAGAGATTGTAAAAGAAATGAAGATAACTTGCAATAAAGATGAATATTTGAAATAAAGAAGTATTTCTAAAAAATAGAGAAAAATTATATTACTAAAGTAACTGACAATGGTGTAGAATGAACGTACATTTCTTGACTTACCGTTTCTCTCCACACGGGTACTTGATAAATTTTACAGACTCTGTACACAATTTGACACCCTGATCCTAACACTAAGACCCTCTATTTATACTCAATCAAAATAATTGTTTCTAACGGCCCCTCAATCACGTCGAGACACATGACACTTTGCATGGGGGCAACTATCCATTAGGCTCCACATGTACCTTCAATAGTTTCAAATAAGAACAAAGTTCCCTCCTTTATTTGAATTTTGAATCTCCATTCGAAATCGTCTTCAAAACATTTAAAGAAATATTTCTAAGTCCTAACTGCACGCTGGCCCTTCTCACCCAAGGACTTTCGATTGGATCTTCCCAATATCAGATTCGGTCGAAAACATCTTCATTGGTCAAAAACATCTTCACATGGGATTTCCATTTTGGTAACTCTAAAATGGGTGTCGAAATTATGAGCTAACAAATTGCCCCCTAAAAATGTTATTTTCGACATATAGGAGAAAAGGACATTTTTTGAGAACATGCTACGATGCCTTGGACAACTCTGACACATTTCCAAATGTTCCAATGTTGCAAAACTTTTCAGTTTCTCCCAGCTGTTTGATGACGTCAGAGTCATCATTACCTTTTTCCTAATCACGTCTCTTCAGCCCAAAACTGAATATTTTCAATCATCATGTTTCCTAGACTCTAGGAAATCGTGGGTTTAGACATTAATTACCACCTCTCCATCACACTATCCAAGGAAGACACGTGTCCCACTAACTTGTCAATCATCAATGTTGATTTGAAGCGTTTTTTCTCCCAAGTCTTCTTATAAAAGTCATAAACTTACCAATTTTATATTTTATGTTTTCTTAACTTTCAAACGCTCTAGCTATTCATCCTCAAACCATCTTTAACAAAAACCCAGATTATCTTTTTCTCTTCCAACTTTCGACAGAGATGACAACTTCAAGCAAAACCCCTAAAGAAGTGAGCATAACTATTAAGACCACAACTGTCAAATCAAAAGCTCCCAAGAAGATTTTGGAGTTTCCTCCTTTCACCACATTGCCTAATCCAGTAACGGTGGGTAATCAACAATACATCCCAGAACCGAAAATGGAGGAACAACGCAGGATCTACGCTTCCCAGGTGCTTATCCCTGTTTCCATTTCTGGAAAAACTCATGCATTATCTGAGCCTTTAACTGATTTAAACACATATTTTAGCAAACTTAAAGAATATTTCCCCTCTTACCATAAATGCAAGCCCATAGGGCAAGCGAAAAAATCTAGGGTTGAACTAACCGCTGTTGAAAACCAAAACACTAGTGAAACCATAGATTTGAGGTTCATGAACAACGAATTTAGAGTTTTTCGCGCTACCCCTTCATTCAAAGACTGAACAGATTATTTTGAATGGTTAAAGAAAATAGAGAAATCCAAAGCCTAAAATTGGAAAGACATGGGAATTTACAACCTGATCATGTTGTCGAAGGTAGGATTAGAGTATAGTGCATCCATGTTGGTTTCTTCATTGTATTTCTAGGATAGTACACATTATACTTTCCACCTCCCGTGCGGCATGGCTACACCAACACTTTTCAATTTAGCCTCTATCACAGGGCTAAAACCCACTGGACACACGTATGACCCTGAGATTGATTCTTAAGATACCATAACCTTTTCGACCTCTCGAGCAGCGTATTCGACTGACATCGCACATTATCATGACAAAGACATCGACACCGTCTCTGATGTGGAACACATATCTTTCTTAGCTCTGTGGTTGTCTCATTTTATATTCTGCTCGAAGTCTCTACGAGTTGCCAAAAAATATTTCACCCCGGCAAACCAACTACATGTTGGACATAGCGTTTGCCTAAGTGAAATGATACTGGCAAGCCTCTATGAATCATTGAGTGATGGAGTCACTCAATTGAAGAACTTGGGTGAAAAAGGGAATCTCCTTGTCTCTAGTCCCTTTTGGTTATTATAACTCTGGCTTAATGCCATGTTCGAGGCAAGTCTACCGAATAAAGGCCTCGTTGATGAAGAGGCTGAGGAAGTAAAACACAAAAGGATTGAAGGCATTCGACTGGCCCAACTGACTCCCAATGACGAAGGACAAGCCCTTCGACCAACTTTCATGGGCTATGTAATGATGTTCGCCAAGCGCCATGTTTTTACTTCGAGCATGACCCCATTTGCTGCTAGAAAGTATGGTCGATAATGGTTTACAAGGCCTTTCCCATCTCCTTCCAAAAAACGAGAGACAAAATCTCTACTGATTTGGGAAGCCTTTTTGACCCCTATGATCTTAACCGTTCGATTAAACCCCTCGAAGTTACAAGTTACTTTGATCGCTTATCAACCCAACCTTGTTGCTCGACAGTTTGGGCTAATCCAAGCTCTCCCAAAGTGCCTGTATGATAAAAAGGGTAGCCTCCTTCTCTACAACACGGTCCATAATGAAACCACCGCCCTTAAGCAGATAACTAGATATACTGGCAGGACCCAACTCACTCCTCTCTCATTCGAGCCTAACTTTCTTTGCACTCGAGATTCGGGAGATGGTGGAACAAATACTATACTAAAGACTTCTATGATGTCTCTTCCTTTATCCAACATTTTAACAAAGCTTTTCTTCTTGTGCAGGAAAAGACCAGAAAAGGTACATACACACTTATCAAACAAATACAAAGCTTTTCAAAATTACTTATCAAACAAATCACGAAGCTTTTCTTCCTGATGAGAAACGCTACGAAATGGCTTTCAAATTGTTTCCTCCAAAATTTCCTCCACTGCCTAATGCTGACTTTGGAGTGGCCCTTGCCCCTCCATTTCCAGACTGGTTTATCTGTGGGCACTCCATTAAGATACTTCGACATCAGTCCCAGAAAAAAGCCCAGCGGGTGGTTATGACTAAGCATCCTTTAGACAGTTTCAAAGGGCATCTTCATATAGGGATCGAAGATGTTCGCATCGAATCGAACATATATGAAGGTGTGACACGAAAGGTTTTCCTCGAAGCATACCCCTCTTTTAGGCTATTTACCCTTAACTTACACTAATTGCTTTATGTTATTTTCTTTTAGCTACTAGGGTCCCACCCAAGAAAACAATAATCAGAAGGCCAGTCGAATCAAAGACTGAGGGAGGTAGCAAGCCCACAAAGGTATATCTTTGTCTTGCCCCTTTTTACTCTTTGTTATGTTTAATGGTAATGACACTCTGTAAGACCCTAATTTTGACCCTAAGATCCCTCATGGCATCATGTTATTGCACAAGTGCATTGCCTCAAGGATCATAGCATGTTTGGCTCCTTAACCCTAGGGTTGGGAGTTGTTTGAGTGTTTTGAGATCACCAAGCACGCTTGTATTATATGTTATTGCTTTTATTATTTGATTACTAACCAATAGCACAAAAATATGTCACTAACTCTTTTTGTTTTGAAGCTCAAGTGATCATGTGCTCCACAATGCTCATAGGAGGCTCCTAAGCCCAATGTAATGGCTAGATGAAGAAGAGAAAAAGCATGAAAATGGTCCACAAAGTTCCTAATCATCATATATGTCTCCCAAGTATCTCAATTTGCCAATTTGATCAAGATAACCCAAAGGGATTGAAGATTGTTTCCCAAGGAAACCCTAATTTCACAATGCTTTGATTGTGCCTTGCCCATGAAGCAATCTCAACCTCTAATCAAATTTAATCAAGGGAAGTTCTTTCATTTATCATTTTATTCATACATGAGCCTATTTGAGGCCCCTCAATCATTTATTCATCAATATTGGAAGTTTGAGTTTGAAAAGTTGATCAGTCAAGTCATATGACTAAGCTGAGATTCAATGAGCTATACTTTTTTATGTGTTTGTTAAATGAAGATGACCCCAAAATAAAACATGTTCCTAATAATCATATGAACAACTTTCATGTTCATAAAAAATCCATTTGAAACTTGGAAGGTCATCATTCATTTCAAAACATTATAGGTCATTTTGACTGAAACCATAATTTTGGGTCAACTTGCCAAGGGAATAACTTCCTTAATTTTTATGATTTTGGGGTGATACAAAAGTAATTGGAAAGCTTGAGATGTCTACTTCAAATGTTATGTTGGACAAAACTTCATAATCCTAAAGGAAATACATGTGATAATGCAAAACATTATAGGTCATCTTGGACCTAATTCATTGAATTTGAAAATGTACCCAACTTCAAATGCCCATAACTTTTTCATAGAAAATCCAAATGATACAAACTTTGAGTCTAGATTTACCATCTTGAAAATACATACAACTTTGATGTTGGAGATGTTTTCATTTGAAGCGTGTATCATGTGGAAAGAGGGGTTTAACCAAGCTTACTTTTGGGTTAATTTTTCAAAGTGATTAGAATATGTTTTATACTTGAATTTTCCAAGCCAGTTTTGATCAATTTGCACATGCCAAATGATTTTTTTCCCATCATGACTTTTGTTCCTTATTTCAATAGCTTTCCAACCATTACTCACAATAGTCCTTGGGGTCTACCATTTTTGAGTTTCGAATTTCTTTTCATTTATGTGCATTCTTGATATTTTATGTTGAAACTTGAAATGCAAGTCCTTTCCATCCAATGTACATGACCACATGCCTTCTATGTGAACTCAGCAAGCTCCTTCAGCCATCCATGGGCCTTTCACACGTCCACAAAGGCCCATGCACTCAAATTTTCAAATCCCATGCACATGAGCAAAGTGTGAACTCAAATGCATTCACCTATAAATAAGGGCCTCATGAGCTTCATTTCATAACCTTTTGGAGATCCCATATGCTGCAGAACTGAAACCATAACCCTCACCAAAGGAATCACTCATAATTTTTTAGATTTTCGAGCTTGAAATTCAGCAACATTAGTTGAATTTCAAAGCCAAATTCCTTAGCCTATCATCTCCCCTACATTCAGAGATCAAAGAGGAGCAAGAAGTTTGAAGAATTCGTGACCAGAAGCTCACCAATTTGAAGGTATAAACTCAAACTTTTTGGATCTGAAACTCCTAATTCAATGTAGTTTTCTTGTGTTTTGGTGGTTCTCTGAAGTCCTCATACCTGAGGCAAGCCTTTGGTGCATTCAATTTGCCATTTCATGAACAATCCGTGTGGATACCATGATTTTCTCCTTCATCTTTATCTTAATATAGGAAGATTGAAAGAAATCCAATGGTACAATGATGATCTACATCACAAGAGCTTTATTTCCATGTCCTTGTTTTCCATTTTCGTTGAGGTTTATTTTCCTGCAATTCTAGCCGGAGTTTGTGTGGTTGGCCGGAGAAGACAGTGGTTTCCACCGCCACCGCCATGTGTGATGCTCATGGCCCTTGGATCTCCCTTTTACGATCTAATCTTGATCATCCGTTTTAATTACTTGCTTTAATCCATTGTGTTGCGCGTTTGACTTGAGCCTACCATGCATCATCAGATCCATGTCGTGCAGTGTGCCACGTCAATTAATGAGTTTGGATCCGGTGGCTCAACATTTTTGGTTTTATTTCATTTTCCTTTTATTTTCTTTAATTCATTCCATTTTCAATAATTCATTAAAAATTCATTTGAGGTCAGAAAAATATGAGACCAACTCTAAAAAATTTCTTGGAAAAACTAGTTTCATATTATGATTTTTAATTATTTTTGTGACTTCATTTGATATTTTTAATTATTCCATGTGCTGAGCAAACAAACCGATTAGAGATTTTCTAGGCAGATCTCAATAAACAAACATAGATTTTCCAAGCTACGTTTTAAAAACTAATAGTGATTTTAAGACTGATTAATCTGAAGAACCAAACTCTATTTCTCAAAAGTATCGCACGCTTGAAAGTAATAAACATGGAAGGACACCAGTACATCTTCTTCCTCGTAAGTACTTCTCACTCACAAGTCACTAAAGAAACTTTGGTGAAAAGAAAATGTTAGAAGTAGGGAAATTTAGAACTTTGATGTATAATGAAGAGGAGATGTTCCTCCTTTATATAGGAGAAAAGTTGTATAAAAAAAGGAAAATATCCATATCCTATTAATTAATCAAATCAATTAGGTTATTATCCTAATCGATTAGATACTTCAAATTTTCGATTATTTGAGCCTACTTTGGAAAATTTGAGTAGAGAGTCGCTACCCATCATTAAGACATTTCCATAATCGACTGTGTATTCATTTTTACTTCATCTAATCAATCATCTTTAGGGTCTAATCAATTAGATAGTTCAATTTTTTTTAATGAAGTTGGCAGTTTCTAATTCAATTGGCTAAGGCATAAAAATATTTTTAGGTGTTTTGTTAGTTAAAAGGAGGTTTTCAAAAATATTTTAAGTGTGTGTGTGTGTGTGTGTGTGTGTGTGTGTGTGTGTGAGAGAGAGAGAGAGAGAGAGAGAGAGAGAGAGAGATGCATTAGTATTTTATGAGTTACTCCCACTTTTACAAGATTCTGGTCACTCAGACAGACACGACCATGCGAGCTTTCACACTACCTCTCTTTCACAACTCTGAGGCTTTCAAGTTACTTAATAATTAAGGTAGTACACTAAATAAAGATTGAATAACCAAAAAAACTTTGATTAACTGTTTAATAAAGTGCTTTTATTATTCTCTTATCAATTTAAAATTATTTTTACTAATAAAATAAATAAGCTTTTATTACTTGTCAAGAAAGGGGTGCTAACAAATTGAGCAAGGATACCAAAAAATCAACCAAAGTCCCAAAATATCCAAAAAAAACCTTAAAATGCATTAAATAGTCTATTAAGGTCAGGACCTAATCAATTAGATGACTTCAAATTTCAAATTTCAAATTTTGGTGCACCAAATAATCGATAAGGGTGTGAGCTAATATATTAAAGCCTTGAAAACAAGCACGTCAACTAGTTCCGACGTCCACCTGTATGCATTGATTAACCTAGTCGATTATAACCCCCTTCTATTCGATTAACCAATGAGTATAAATATGTATGTCTTCTCTTCAATTCTTATCTCATTCCACCATCTCCTGTGTGCATTGCCTTAGTGTTGTTAGATTTTTTTTTCCTCTTCGCATCTTCATCATCACCACAATGGCATCCAGAAGAGCTCGCACCACCCAAACATCATCATCCTACCACTTCAAAATATTTTCAACACAAGAACAAGAAACCAACTACAACTAATACTACGCCAATAGAGATATATTTGAATATCTCTACTTTGATAAGAACCTTTTCAAAGAGTGCAACTTTGTTGAAGCCTACACGGTGTCTGATTTTAGGAACTTTGTCTTTGAAGCGCCTCAAGAAAGATTCCCCTTCTTGGTTAATATATTTTACTCTAATATCAAGTACTCAAATCGTTATATCAGCTCTAAAGTGAAGAACCATCACATTCAACTAAGCCTTGAAGAGTTCGCAAAAGTTTTCAACGTTCTTTACAAAAATCAAGTGTATATTGAAACTGAATTAAGTAATAACTTTCGCTTTGATCTTGTTGCTAATTCCTTTTTTGCTGATCAAACCTCCATCATTCTCACTCCCTTCATTGTTGGCTTGATATGCCCGAACATTCGAGTAATTCACTATAAGGTGAATCATATTCTTTTTTTGAATAAAAATCAACTACGGCCATACACACATATATGACATACCTCTGGTTTGGTGTTTGGTAAACAAAGTTGAGAAAAATTGGGCAGATCCAGTGATCTAGCATATGATGGATCGCAGAAAGAAGAATACACTATTACCGAATATCAAACTTATCAAAAAGATCCTAGAGTACTCTGGATATGATTTGGAGGAGGAGGAATCAAAGATCAAACGATCAAAAATAGGAAAAGGTACCTTGAGTCAAATGAGGTTTGCAATTGAAAGCAAGGAAATTCTCTTACTACCTCCAAAGTCACCACCAAGAGCGTGACAACAAGCACAAAATGTTGACCTCCTTCCTTCTTCCTCAAACATACTCAACAAGCTCCTTGAGAATCAATAGGTGATGATAAGGATGCATAGGAGGAAAAATTCAAGGATTTGTCACATCATCGATAAACTTTAAAAATACCATATCATATCTCCAATTATGTCCAATGAGGATGATGAAGAAGCAAATTAGTATTTTTCTTAAGTGTTCTTGCTATGTTGTTTTGACGTTTTTCTCTTTATTCCATCAATTTCCTGTTTTCTTGTACTTTGAATTCCAGCATCTATGAATTAATAAAATAGTTCATTTTTCGTCTGAGTAATATGTTTGACTATGTGATCATTGTGCTTGCATTTTAAAAATTTAGCCTTGCATCTTTACCTGCCTTTTTTATTATGAAAAAGGGGGACAAGTATACTCTCAAGGGGGAGTAGAGTATACTCTCTACTCATGTGACAGGAAGTTTAAGCACTCCAAATTCGATTCACTTATTTTTTTCCCACCTCATTGACAGATGCATTGTCATCATTAAAAAGGGGGATAATATGGAACTATGTGTTTGCAGGTATAATTAGGAAGTGATCAAAGCTCACAAATAAGCAAGATATGCTTAGCCCTGATAATGCCATAGTTTTAATGATGATAACACTTAAATTTGTAACAACTCTTGAAGTGGTTTTGATGACAACAACGCAAGCAATTACTAAAGCTAGTTCAAGCGGTCAAAGATGCACAAAGTTATTCATCAAGCTATTCTTCCAAATTAAGCTAAAGAATTGGAGTTTTTGATCACCGTGATATCCTTACAAATCTCTGATGATGTTAAATGACTTGAAGATATCTCAAGCCTCATTCACAAGAAGATGCAAGAGAAGTTCTTATATGATTTGTATACCCGACAAAAGGACTTGAAGCTTTAGAGTGTGAAAGAGAGAAAGTGTGAAAGCTCTTCTTATTGTGTCTATCTGAGTGATCAGTGTATTGTAAATACAAAAGAGATTTTTTGTAAGTAACATGGCAAAAAAACACACACATTTAAAATTACTTTTAAAGTCTATCTTTTATTCAAATAAAATCACCGAAAATATTTTTGGAGCCTAGCCAAGTGTTTTGGAAACTACTAGATTGATTAAGACAAGTTTTGAACCGTCTAATCAATTAAAAAAAATAACTAATTGATTAGATGAGGATAAATCAAGTTAATAACTAATTATGGAAATGTTTTAATAAATGGTAATGACAATCTATCAAAACCTTTCAATTTGGGCAACAATAATCGATTATTAGAAGTACTTAATTGATTAGTTAATCCATTAGGTCATTTATTTTCCCATGGATTGTTTCCTTAAATCAATCATTTTTGGCATATAAATAAAGGGCATCCCTTTCATTTCAAACCATCCTAAAAAGCATGAATATCACACTTTTCCCCTTTCTTTCAATCTATCTAAATCATTTATTTTCTCTCACATTTTTAGCCAAAATGTTTTGAGAGAACTCTTCAGTTTAGTGAGGAAATTGTTCGTGGTGAAGACTTTATTGTAAATTTACCAAGAGTTATTTTTCCTCTTGAGTAAATTATTCTTTCTTTATGGAAGTAGTTATTTTAGTTTGCAGTTAAGCCAGTGTAAAAGGTCTTTGTTTGGTTGTGAGCTCTTCCATTGAAGAAAATATCTCCTTTTGGTTTCGTGATGAATACCTAAAGAAAAATCTTCATGACAGATGGTTCTTGATCTAAGCTCATTTAAAAGATTATTTGGTTCGCTATTAGCTTGGTATAAAATCTCATTCAATTTCAGAGTTCAACATGTGTAAAAGATAAGTAGGTTCGAGATAAGTCCGATAAAAATATCGGTCTAGTTCTTGGCCAACCCATATAAAACATTGGCTTGATTCAGAGGGTAGAAAATTCAAAACTAAGACTTTGTTTGAGATCAACCTTTGGGAATTATTAATTTGGCTTAAAGACTAACCGCTCGAAGTTGTGTTTAATGTTTTGCATAAAGATAACCCACTTAATTCCTCTATTTGGATTTTGGTTGGAAGTTAGCCTGAAACTTCATTTTCCTTGTATATCGGGGTTCGTGGGCTTAACCTTCTAAAAATTCTCAAACATTATTGGATACTCTCAATATCAATTATTGGAGATAGGGGTGATTCACTTCTTTAAGACTGAACCTCTATAAATTCCTAGTGCTATCTCTCTTCCCTTAACTCTTTTATTTTTCGCTTAACTTTGGTTGCATGTCTTCAAACTCTATTTTAGAAGATAATTTTATTTTAAACTATCATTTTTCAAACCTCCACAATTCAGTCATCCCACTCTTGTGTATGGAGTCACATGTTCATTAAGAACTATTAGTGCTCTCATAACTCCCAAAATAATCTAAAACTAAGAGTCTATAGTTAACAGAGTCATTCCCCCGTTCAGCATTCCTCACGCATTACAAGGTACATTTTAGACTACTATCTAATGTTAGAGGGATCCACCATCCTACGGTTCTCATCTAAATCCCTACTTATCGCCACAAAGGGAAAAAAAGAGAAGAAAAGGTGACAAATGTGTATTTGAAAATGAGGATTAATGGCTTGAGTCTGAGAATATGGGAAAACGAGTATGTCACGCGCTTGAGGAACTATGAGGCCGTTTCACAAAGCTTGAGAAAAAATATACGAGAAAGTTTCAATAGCAGGCATTGAATTCATTTTTATAGGGATTTGAAATATATCCTTAGGGGCAATAAATTACCTCTTACTAGATATCCTAACAATTGAAAAGATCTCAGCGTCCTTAACATGGATAAGGATAAAACAAATTTGTCTTCCCGATGTTTAAATAATCATTGAGTACATTTAATATTGTACATGCACCTCAACTGGCGTTAAGGTTTTTATCTCAAATGAATTTAATGGATTTAGTTCATTGATATTTGGAGGTTGACTCCAGGCCACACTTGAGGGATTCACCTCTAGGTATGCCTAAGGGACTCTTCCCCAAAACACCTGAGGGACTTTCCCCCAAATGCACATCAGAGGCTCATCCAAATAAGAGGTGGTGATTAAACTAAATCACTTTTTCTTTTACAATCCCTCGTACTTGAGGAACCGTGTATTGGTATATTTGCAAAGGGCAATAGGAGACAGTGCAGGGGGTTCCTAAGGACAGACGCACACCTGTTTTATACTGATATTGCTTGTTTCCTAGATTAACCACTCGTCTATGGAAATATGTGAAGTGATGTGTCCTTATACATAATATTATGGTAGAAGAGTCAAAAGGGGAAGTCAGGTTCTCCCGAGAAATAGGGCAAGTAACTACCTACTTCTCACGCTCCCGGAAGGGGGAAGTATAGATATTCCCTTTTGGGTCCTAAAACTCAGTCCCAAGAGACTCCTACAAATATATCAACCAAGAGATTGACAGACACATTATATACTCTCTAAAACACCCTATATAGATCTTCTCACCTTCCCAGCATGAGCTTGCTTTAACATCACAACAACCTTCAAAACCTATGACATCCATTAACCATTAAAGAGTTGTTACTTATTGTACTTTTATCAAGTACGTGTTGCTATACTATTCTGATATGTGTGTAAATCAAGATAACAATGTTCTCTAGAAAATCTTATAAGTTATAAAGGTTGTAAGTTGAACCTGATGTAAACGTTAGGTACGAAAATATTGAGGGTTGTTCATTTGTGAAAATATCTATTGTAATGGATATTTTAAGAAGAAATTCTCAAGGATAAGAGCAGTCCACGTTGTTTTGGATTGAAGTGATATAATTCAGGAGTGTTCCTTCTTTTTCCTTTATCTTTTTTACTTTATTATCTTGTATCTTTTTGGTAGTATTCTCTTCTTTTATCCTTTCTTAAAATCAATTTAAATTTATTTGAGTTTCGAAAAATATTTTTATCATAATTCATTTCCTTCTTATATTTTAAGTCAATTAGGTAACAACTGGCCAAACGTACAAATGTTTTGGTTAGAATACTAAATTACTTCCTCAAAAATCATTGTTAGTTGAATTTTATTTTGTTCTTGATGTTTGATATGCATAGCACATTCCAATGGAGCATACAAGGGATTATTTCCCTAAAGAACATACTCAATAAGCTAAAATTACCAAAGAGAAGTGTGAGTTGATGAGAACCAAAATAGAGGTAATTGATGGAATGTATTTTGGGGGAAATGGTATGAGTTTTCTCATGCCAACAAACTCAAAGTTGGTGACAAGTTAATCTTCAAAGTTGAAGCAAACTTAAAGTTAGCGACAAGTTAATCTTCAATGTCGAAGATCCTCATATTTTTCTACCTTAATGTGAAGTTGATACTGTTATGATTGTAGATATGTCTCTCCTTATATAGAGGTTTGGTAAATAGTTTTCTTGATATTCATAAAAAATCATTTTGGTATTAAGGTTGATCATTCACTTAGAAAATAAGCAACATGTTAATTTTGAATATCAAGATAGAATTCTAAATTTTGTAGATTACAATGATAGAATTAGTATTATATTCTTGTGGGTATCAGATATCTTTATTACAATAGGATATTATTGATTGTATAATGTGGATGTGTGAGTTTTGAAAATATAAAAATGGTTAATGACAAAGTACATGATAGTTTTCAAGACAATCCATACTTTTTATTTGAGTTTTGAAAAGCTGGAATGTTTGGTTTCTCATGAGAGGAGCAGAACTCTTTGATCTCACATTTCGATTATTCAATAGAAAGTTTAACTCTTGCTTTTTTTATATTAGCTATTTGTTGGTCTCTTTGGACGAGTAGGAATATAATTCTTTTTGAGTCTGGTATGCTGAAAATTCAGGATATTGTTGGATCCTCTAATTTTTTTGCTTGGGGGTGGTGGTCGGTTAGGAACCAAGAGCACTCTCACATCGATTGGCATGTATGGCAATCGAACTTGAGCGGTTGTTTGTGATTGCATCCTAATATTTAATCCTATTTGCTTATAAAAAAACATTTTCTCAAATGTCCTCAATAGTTTTGAAAAAGGTTCTCTAGTAAAGGCAACTTTTATAAATATTGTATAAATAGAATCATAAAAATGTTGTCTTAGGTAATAGATAACGCTAGCAGAATACATTTGAAAAGTGTTGCATATTATTTCTCTTTTGTACAATCTTATTCATAATTATGATAACATATTTCAAGTGTTATTAAAGAGAATAAATATTATAATAAGAACTCAAATAATTTTATACACTCAGATGATAGACCATTAATATTTATAAAGATAAATTATATATTAACTTATTTTATATAAACATAAATAATAGACCAACTATACTTAACATACTTCTCAGTAATCAACTTGTTGAATATCTTTAGATTTAGTCATGTTTGACATCAACCATACGATGTGTGTCGTAGAGAGAATAAGCATTATATAACAACGGAAGCTCTAGTAGGATTGGATGAAGGAGATTTGTGTTGAGGAAGAGATCAAGTAATTTGGATTCGAGGAATTCTAGTAGAATGGTTCTATTATTGGAGTTAATGGACTTACTGTAGAAAAGAAGCAAACATAGAGTTTAGGAGCAGTGTAAACCTTACATTACAATCATCGTAATGGAATGAACTTTAGATAAGGAGACTATGGAGTCATAAGGATTTTATTGAGGCTAAGATAGGGGTGTATGGTTGATGATCGTTCACATAAGGAGATTTATAGAGGAGGGAGTGTAGTGGAAAAAGTTAAACCTTGATATTAAGAGAAGTATGTGATAGAGGCATTATGGTCACAAGTGTGTGTAATGCATTCCTTGTCTTGAGATGGATGCGAAGTAATACACACTTTATTGATTAAAGAGTCTTGTGTTTCGAGAAATTGAGTTTATGATAGACAACGAAAGACAAGCCAAGCTTGAGTATGGGGACTAAGTGTAGGATGTGAAATATGTTATGTTGTAAGAGCTTATGGGGAGACAATGAGGATTATCCGTAGCAAGTCATCTAGACAAGTAACCCCAGTATGATGAAGTGTGTAGTAGGTATTGGTTTAGAAGAAAATTCCAGTCATAAGTGTGTGGCAATGTTAAGGTTCATCTTAAGTGCATCTTGTTTGAATTGCAAGAGTAATAATGGCTTATTGGGAGTCCAATTGTTATTTATCTTCTTGAGTAGTGTTTGGTTGGTTGATCACAGAGTATAAACATTCACACATTGTTAGAGCTAAGGGTGTCCTAAATCTCATTGGTGTACCGTTGTGGATGTACAAATTGAGGATGGAGTTACAAGTCACCACAAGTCATATTCATAGTTTTGAAATTGGGATTTTTGAAGGTGTAATGCGTAGTTGGTCATCTGTAGAGATATCATAGAAGTTAGATGTTTGGGGAACCAACTGTCATACCCTAAATTTTACCCTGAGTTTTCACTTGCATCCTTATAGTAAAATTGATCCATTTTTTGTCGTGCATTTCATAAGTTAAAAGCATTTATCAGAGTTTAGATGAAAAGTCATGAATTCTGGCATTTTATCTAATCTTGATGATATTCATTTAGTCATCTGTTGATTGAGAAGTCGAAAGACTTGATTTCTCGATCTCAGTGCATCATTTATTCTATTGCATCTTGTTTCAGAGATTTGGAAGGTGATAATCAAGAGAGTTGTCTTCGTCTGAATATGTATAGGTTTTGTTTGTGCTTGAGAATGAGAAGCAAATGGTCCAAGGGTGATTCAATTACATCTGATTGTCTGTTCGCGGTTATTCAGTCAGCAATTCAACTCATTTATAAGACGTTTGCATTTTATACTTGTCACAACATACATTTTATTTTGCATTGTGCTTGAAATTTCAGCCAGGTTAATTTTTCTGATCTACAGACAGACCGGTCGCACAGTTTCTCAATTGTACATCGAATTAGCAGATGAAAAATTTCAAAATTAAGCTTGCAAACGTTAATTTTATTAATATATGGTTCATGTAATTTAACCTGGTGTGCTCATTTTTATTTTTTGATTACTTTCTCTGTCGCATTTTTATCCGCCTGAGCCTTTTAACCTGTCGATTTTTATTTCAAAATTTGATCAAAGCCTGTATGTTTCCGGGAATTTTATTTCGCATTGATAATTTTGGTGCAGTCAGTTTAATTTTTCAAGCATCTTTTCGCCCGTTTTTTTTTCATTTTTTATGTGATTATTTTCGTTTTTTAACCAAAATAATTGTTGGAATTAAATAGTTTTTTTCATGTTTTTATTTTTATTTTATTTTTGTATTTTCGATTTTTATTTTAATGGCTAACATTTTAATTTTTTTAGTTTATTTTAAAAATTAATAAAAAATAAAATAATATCATGAACCCTCCACTCAAAGTGGGACACGTATCCCCCATTTTACATTGTCCAAGTGCATCCATGTCTCACATTTTACACCACAAAAATATTTCACCACTCTCTCTTTCCACATATACATAAACTCTCTCTTCACTCTGCTACTAGAGATCCATACACCATTTTTCTTCAAAGACCACATACTTCATTCTTCCATTAAACAACATCTTTGTCAAGAAGAATCAATAACTTCATAATTAAACTCGCTTCAACACACCATTAATCTCCTTCACATGTCCACCATAGCCACACACCAACACACTTGAGATTTTGGTTTCATGTTCATGTAATTTATCTCTCTATTTCCAAACTCACATAACCATCATTCACCAACAAACAACCATCTAAGTAATAGCCAAAATCATTTTCCGCCAGATCCAAACGCAATAGTACTACCGGTAACCATATATTTCTCACCAACTCAACTTTACAACCCCTGCTTATTGCATCTTCTCCTCACTATATTTCCATAAAACAAATCAATACCTCATGCACATGAGCTATTCCGCACCAATGCCACCAAATGACACATCCCTCACCACCATGAACTTCCGCATTTCATCCCGTAGCCGCCACGATGTCCGGTAGCTTTTCTTTTTTTCTTTTCTTATTACCATTTGTTTTGCTCGGATTGTTTGTTTTGAATGTGTTTGGTATTTATGATTGTGTTATATTGAATTTTCCTTGTGTTTATAAACATGGGATTTGGATACTGAACATGACTAGAGAGAATGTGTTGCTTTTCTTCTTTTCTTGTTTATGTTTACTGCATAATTAATGTGAGAGAGGAAGGTAATAGTTATTGTATATTATTAATTCTTTTTTATGTTAAAAGAAATACAATATGTCATGATGCTATTGGTAGATTTGTATGGTGGAAAAGTCAGCAAACATTTTCTATTATCCTCATTTTAACGTTCCATGCAATGAGAATATAGTAGAAACAAACACTTGGTTTTATTTAATTTTTATATTCGCTTGCCATGTGTCTTGGAATTATTGGATATGGTTCAAATTTTGAAGAAAAAAAAACTCCATCTTCTGCAAGTGTCTACTGCCCCATGTGCTTGTTCTTTCTATTTACTTTTCTTTTTTTAATTATTATTATTATTATTATTATTATTATTATTATTATTATTATTATTATTATTATTATTATTATTATTATTATCACTAAGTTAGGTTAGTTTATTAGGACATTCGGCCTTAGATTTTTTTAATTACACCCACATGTTCATATTTATACCTCTGTAGTATTTTATTCATCTAGCTATTTTATTAATTTTTATCTTTTAATCTTATTATTTATTCTATTATATTTTTTGATTAAATTATTTAGAGTAATAATTATTTAATTGATTAATTGATTGTCATTTAATTAATTGATGTTGTAGTTAAGTGGATTTTACTTGATCGATTATTTTACTTGATCTCAATGTATGATGTCGGACGGTTAAATAATTCATATATTGTATCCCCATTTGATAAATTGTACCCACATTCCCGTAAATGTGTAATAAATTTACCGATTTCATTTACTTTACCGTGTCTGTTGATTGTTAACAAAAGATTAAAATCAACCATTTCAGAAAAGAGAAAAAAAAATACTTGATCCAACGTCGAGTGCCGTTTCCCTAATCAATCCAAAATACCTAATCATACTTAAACATTGTTTCAAAAAAGGGTGAAAAGGGAGATGATCTCGAGCCTTCAATTCCTCTCCTCAATTACTTGGATACGAGTAGCCTTACTCGGTCATTCAAGCAATTGTCAGCCATTAAAAACCTTTTAACCCCCGCCACATCCAAATTATTTTTCATAAGTCAACTTCTGACACTTGATCCAATGTCAAGTCGTCCCCCTGTTTTTAAAAGCTTTTCACAATAAAAATGGAAGAAACTGATTAAGTTTAGACTTTCTCTGTTTCGAATGTTAGGATACTGCTGTAGAGCTCAATGTTCAAACATTCGTCTTCCATATTAACATACAGTAATTACCAGAATTAGGTCATTTCTCTTATAGAAGAAAAAGATTGATTGGGTATCGACCTTCTCTTTCCCGATTATTTGGACACTGCTGTAGAGCTCTCTGTCTGACTAATCGTCTTCCGTTAATGAACTTTAACCTAATTTTCCACACATTTTCATAATAAACTTTTGGATGAAAAGAGAGTGATTGGGCCTAGGCCTCTTCCTTTTCGGGCATTCGAGTACTGCAGTAGAGCTCCCTACTTGGATGCTTGTCTCCGCTTAAAATCAACTCAAAACTCATCAAACTTGTTTTCTGCCCTTGTGCGACTCCGAAAACATTTTCAGAAAAGAGTATGCAACATCCATTTTGATGCGAAACAAACAAAGACTTCAGCCTCCAAGAGTGAGCAGCAAGTAAAGGTTTAATCGCTCAAATATGATCCAAGCATCGCTCTCTTTAAAAGCAATCCATCCAGTAGTTCTCTTTGGGTAGAACTACGTATGCCTTGAGTTTTTCATAGCACCTTGAGATACGTAGGAGCAGGATTGCGAAATCTTGTCAGGCACATTAATATTAAAAAACCTTAAGTCCTCCCTTTCTTTCTTTCTCTTTTCTCACTCTATAAGTAGAAGTTCGCAAACGATATCACATTAACACTCTAACACGAAACTAACTAAATGGGTCCCATCGAGTACGATGGATGTGAGGGGTGCTAATACCTTCCCCTTGCATAACCGACTCCCGAACCCGATTTGGTTGCGATGACCATTTCTTTTTGTTTTTCATGGGTTTTATCGATATTTTCCCTTTCCCTCTTTGGGAATAAATAAAGTTCGGTGGCGACTCTATTTTGTGTATATTTCGAGCGTTCCTTACGCTTGGGTATTTTTCGCGCCGCGACACCAACCTGGTGAACCATGCTCAGTTTAAGTAAGTCTTGGAAGTACCATTGTTATGACTACGAATAACTATAAGGAACAGAGTTGGAAGAGACTTACCGAGTGGTGATCTTGAGGAGGTTAGTTATGTATTTTACATATGCATTAGTAAGATGTAAATTGGTTAGTCAGAATATGGCATTCGATAATTTCTTGGATTCATGGCTTCAGATGTGGACCCCAGGAGAGTAGTATTTTTGTATACAATGATACTCTACCCTATTGGAAGGATTCATGAGTTATACTTCCGAGGAGGAACAAGAATCAAATATTCCTGAAGTTAACCATGTAACTCACGCTGTATATTAGTAAGAGCTTAAACTATGATTCTTGAAGATAAATCAGGACGTTAAGATGAAGGGTTCTAAATAAGAAGTGAATTGTTATTTCTAAAGGTGTGAAGCGTTGTGTGACTTTGAGACTAGTATGGAGACTCACAGTTGCCTTCTAGATTGCTTAAGGTTTCTTGGAAGTGGTGTCTCGTTGATGACTCGAAGATCCTTGATAGTGTTATTTTGTTATTGGTCGAGATCATGTGTCGACACCAACCTTGAAGGAATTAGAACCCTATAAGAGGATTTGATATGGAGTATAGTAACAAGAATCAGATATTGTCAAACTAATTTGGATTAGTTCATTCAAGCACATGATAAATCTGAATGTCGTACACCTTTATGGTTATAATCACGTGGCTCCTGTAACACCCTTCTAAAATACCCCAAATATTTAATTAAAATAACAATATGTCAATCAGAGTAATATGCAATCAAGGGTGTCACACAGTTACTTCACACCAATCACCAATATAACGGTCATGCTCTTTTATTAATTCAAAACATAAGCATTTGCATAAAACGCAGCGGATAGAAATCTCATCAATCATGTAAAACATGTAACATATTACATGTGAAATTATTCAAAAATTAAAAACATCCCGTCCCGATGTTACATCTATCAGAGCACGACCCACTAAGGAGACTACACTAGACTCCAAGCATTAGCTTCTACTCAACTCATTGCTCGTTACCTGAAAAATAGTTGTAAGGGTGAGTTCCTCAATCGATATAATAAGTATTATAAATTATCATGTCATGTTAAGTAAATAACACATTTCATCACCCAAATCAGATTACACATTCAGCAACGGCAATATCAACTCAATCGTACTCATACCCAATGCCAACACAACCACACGTATAATATTGGAATACATCCATTCATATTATACGCCATACATACATTATGCAATGAGACTCCACACATGCGGTACCGACTATTCTTGAACATATAGTTCAAGCTCACCGATCAAATCCAGATACGGCTACTAAGCTCACTAGTCCCACTCATTTGAGATCTAGTGACTCACTCACTAATTCCTCACCATGGGAATTAGCTACAGCCCCAAAGGCTATGCTATGCACACTAATCACCTAGCATGCAAACATCAACAACGAATCCACAATGATTCACTCACTAATTCCTCACCATGGGAATTAGCTACAACCCCAAGGGCTATGCTATGCACGCTAATCATCTAGCAATGCAACACCAACAACAATCCACAATGGACATATGCTCACACTCTAAGCCATACAACAGTCCATTCACAAATACATGCATAATATATACATTCACAACATTATGCATATCATCGTACATCATCAACACATGTATCAAACACCATATCATGTCAAATAATTAATCACAGTATTAGCACACTCTACTAATACCCTTACTACTCAAAACAACAGGAACTAATCCCTATTACATCATCCGCCAACATATGCCAACCATCAATTAAGTACACAACATTTAAAACACCAATTTTCCACTCTGCAACAATGTTAACCGGTTAACGCCCTGGGTTAACCGGTTAACGCAGCACAAACACGCTTCCTGCCCAAAACTTAACAGTGTTAACCGGTTAACGCCCTGGGTTAACCGGTTAACGCAGACAGAACAGCAATATCTCAGCAATCCCAACAGTGTTAACCGGTTAACACCCTGGGTTAACCGGTTAACGCAGACAAAACAGCAATTTTACACAATACAACACAGTGTTAACCGGTTAACACCCTGGGTTAACCGGTTAACGCAAGACAGAAAGCTGTTCCTGCGCTAACACAAGGCAGAATGCAGAATTCTCCGCATTTTCCGCCGTTGGAGGACTTCCGGACCTCCGATTCCAATTCCGTAACAAGCTATACGTCCAGTAAATTACGACTCACACGACTATCGATTCAATTACAGTTTTTAACACAGTTTATCCAACGTAATTTTCAGCATTCACAATCCCAATTAGGGTCAATTCAACGGTTTATCACTACCCATTACATGCTAATCCATAATACCCATTAAACGACGATAACCCCCCTTACCTGAGTTAATCCGGCAATCTCTAAGCTCCAAGCTCTTCTCTTCTCCAATCTTCTTCCTCTTGCTCTGCCTCTTTGCCCTTTCTCCTCTTTCTCAATCGCTTCTCTGTTTCACGTGAAAACCTTTTCTTTACCAATTGGGCTATTTTTCTTTATTTCACACTTATATATTTTCCAATTTATTTTATTATCCCAATAAAAATAATAATTCAATAATTCCAAAATAATAATAATAATAATAATCCAATTATCTAATTAAATTAATAAATATATTATTAACTTAATTTAAATAATTACCATATTATTATCGGGGTGTTACAGCTCCTGGATGTCTATCTTATGGAGGGTGTTGGTCATATTCTAAACCTTTGTGTGCCAACAAGAAATTTATTCTACTAATGAATGTCAGTGAGGTCTTAGTATTGTTTTGGGTGGTGGGCACTCTAGAGGATATGTGTGATCTTCTATGTAGACTGTTAGCTAACCAGTAGTGCCTAGGAATCCCAGGTGTTTCACTGTTGGAATCAGAGTAGCATAATGAAAGGTGATGGATGAAAGAGCTCAATCATGATGATGGGGATTAGAGAGTTAGTTATTCATAAGAATGGGAGTAAGATAATCTCGTGTTAAGGATGTTATCTTATTGTTGTAGTATGAGAGAAGTGAAACAGTAGGAGTAAAGGCTTGCATCATATAGTATCAAATCAAGTGAAATTGATGAGATTATCGATAGATGGATTCCAAAGTTTGTGGAAATTGTTGAAGGAATAATAAGAGGAAAGTAGTCAATATTGTTTGTGGTCAAGGAATCAATAAGTTTTCTTATGAAAATTTAATGAGTATTGATTATCCAAATCAAGATAAGATGTCATGGGTATGTTTTGTGTGACTCAATACAAAAAGGGTAGTCGTGGTTTTCGGGAGGAAAGTGACCAAATGATTTAGAGCGGTGTATCAGATGAATTAAGCGAGAGTAAGGTTAAACATTAATCCAATATTAGAATAAAAATATGGTTAAGACCATGAAGTATTGAGAGTTCATACAAGAAAGAAGTTTGCCAAGGAAAATAAGTTGGAAGAATGAACATGTCGGAGGTTTGAAATCGAAGAGAAGTCAAGTGTTAGTCTAAGACGTTGATGCAAGAATTGTTTATTAGTTGAGTGGAGGAAATTCGGGGGGAGGGGGGATTTCAATTTAATAGGGGGAGAATGTAATATCTCATATCCCCTTAAATGCTCAATTAGTTGTCAGTTGAGACCAATTGAGTTCCTATGTACTATATCTTTTGTCAGTTGGAACAGTTAGAGCTCCTATGTGCTCTAAATGTTGTCAGTTGGAACCAATAGAGTAACCAGTGAACTCTGAAGAGATTAATTATTAATAAAAGAGACAAAACAATATTAATGAGTACAAGAGAGAGCATTTTGGTAATATTAATAATTGAACAATTAGTACTAGAAGATAAAATATCAATTGAGATATTTTGTATTACTATCTAATATTACAATATATATTAATTATATGTTATATATATTTGTGTGGTATAGAAAGAAAGAAGGAAAATAATAGATAAGAAGAAGTACAAAGAGATAAGAATGAAAGAGAGAGTTATCAGAAAGAGAAAAAAAAAGAGAAAGAAAGGAAGGGAAGAAAGAAAGAGGAAAAGAGAATGGTGGATACCTAAGTGGGTTAAAGGAAGGCCCATACGGCGAAAGATATCCTAAGTGGGTTAGAGGCCCATATGGGTGACGGTCGCTTGAACTGGGGTATTAAGTCTCATAGAGGATCCAATATCCACCATGAAAGTCGAATCATACGAGCATGCATGAACCGAGCCTGACTTAGACGTAAGTCCGTTCGGTGATTGATGTTTCGTGAATCCAAATAGTTATTTGTTGAGTGAATGCACTTAAGTGACATGTTTCCGTACATTGCGATTATCCCTTAGTTACTCAAGTCCTAGTTACAAGGTGCGAGTGATGCACAAGTAACAGAAGGTGAATACTTGAGTTAGAATCGAGTAGAAACCCTGTAGAGCCGAGTGGATCCATAGGATAAGAGAATTCACTGAGATTATTATCTCATCCCATTATTGTTGTTATTT
Source organism: Lathyrus oleraceus (assembly GCF_024323335.1). NCBI lineage: Eukaryota > Viridiplantae > Streptophyta > Magnoliopsida > Fabales > Fabaceae > Lathyrus > Lathyrus oleraceus. The sequence continues at coordinate 10,509 of NW_026112667.1, read as the reverse complement.
TTCAAGTATTCCTTGCAGGTTGAATTCAAGAGAAGTTGTCTATTGATGTTTCAAGGGATGTAGTTATTCTGATCTTCCGCTGTGGAGTTGTGTATAATGAAGATATTGTACAAAGTTCTTAGATTTTTATTTTTAGGCACTATTGTATAACATGTCACATTGGTGTTTTAAGTTGGACACATGTATATAATGATACCATTAGACACTTATGTTGTATCAGTACCAATTAATAACACTTGTATGATATTATTCTAGATATATATTATATGGGTTGCTACAGTTTCAATTACTAATGACTTTCTAACTTCTTTTTTCAACAAAAAAATTTATTTTAACTTGTTATGAATGATATTAAAAAATATTTATGTGATATTATTGTTGATGTTAGTAAAAATATGAGAATAATTATTTAGAAAATACTATATTTGTTTTTATTATACTCACTATGTTTTTTATTATAAAAATGAACAATCTATAAACTTTATATCCTTATATGTGAAAAATCAAAATATTTGTTGTTTATATTTAGTTTATTTGTTTGACATGATATGGAGAAGGTAGAATAGAAATAATTTAAAGCTATTTTAGAGACATTATATTGAAATGATACATCAAAATTTCCTTTCTTTCATTTTAAGAGTGCACGTTTTTTATTTAATATATTATAATATATATTTTATAAATTGTATGAAAATAATATATATCAAATTTTTCAAGTATTTAACAGGATAATATGTTTTGTATGTTATAATCAAAAAAAGAATTATATTAATTTGTTATTAATGATATTGTAAAAATTTTAGGTGATTTTAGTGATGATAGTAGTTTAAAAACGAGAGTTCTTATTTTTAGCATTATTACCTCTATTTTTTATTGTACTCCTTAGGATCACCGTAAGAAAAAATAGGTAAACTATAAATCAAATTTTACAAACTTTATATCTTATATGTGAAAAAAATCAAAAATATTATTATTAATCTTTAATTTATTTTTCTGATATATGATATGAAAAATATAGAATAGAAATAATCTAAAATTATTTTAGAGAGATAATATTAAATTATTTTCTATAATTTTAATAATTAAAACATAATTGAAAGAAAATAGAATTAATGTTTTATAATAGTTATGAAAATAATGTTGATCAAAATATATAAGAAATTATTAAATGAATATATTTTTTGTATTTCTCAGGATTCGAGCTTGTGACCTTTAACACTATGTGATTTTGTATTTTAAAAAGTGAAAATGGATTTTAGAAGATGTCGCATAGAAATATGAGTGATGCGACACAAATGACGTTGAAATATTTATATTAGAGTGCACATTTCTGATTTAATATATTATAATAGAATGTAATTTATGGCATTATCACATTTGACATCCTTCCCATGAAACTACTACTCATATAAATAGAAATGTCCCTTATAATAGTTTACTAAGCATATTATATCCTAGAATTCTTGTTTTTTTTTTTGCCAAAAAATCTTACCTTTTTCTACTAGTAATTTTCATTCAATAATTGTTTTGACCTAATCCACATGGATATATGGGGTTCCTACTCCACTCTATCCAGGTTAGGTTACAAGTATTTTCTAACTGTGGTATATGATCATAGCATAATTTGTTGGATCTATCTTGTCGTAGCCCGAAAAATGAGAACGACCTCGCGAAGAGCAATCGTACGCTCGCGGGATGGACTTAACAGAGTCGCCATCGATCTTTATTTATTCTCATAGAGAGAAAGGGAAAATATCGAATAAAACCCCTAAAGTAGGACACGGATAAGGTCATCGCAATCAATATCAGGGTTCGGGAGTCGGTTACACATGGGGAAGGTATTAGCACCCCTCATGTCCGTTGTATTCAACGGGAACCATTTGGTTAGTTGTACGTGTTAGTGTTTGTTTATAATTTAGGCTTCTCGAGTTATTAAAAGGGTAAGAAGAGGACAAAAGGTTTATTTTTTATTAGTGGGTCTGACAAGATTTCGCAATCCTACTCCTACGTATCTTAAAAGAGAAGTCAAGACACACGTAGTTCTGGATAAAAAGTTTGTTTGTTGGTCAATTTTAGAGAAATCTATCTTGTATTAATCGACAGAAAACATTGTTTTACCCAAAACAAGTAAGAAGCAGACATTTGCGCCACATTGAATGGATTTACAAATCACATTCATGCCACTTATCTTAACTCAACAGTTGTGGATGAAACATTGTTTTTCATCTACTTAAGACAAAATGTCTTTCGTTTCTGAAAAGGTTTTTGGTTGTGCCGAAAGGCAAAAAAAAGTTTGAATTAGTTTGATGTATTTTTGGCGATGGCGAGAGCTTGGATCCCAGTCTCAAGAGCTCGTGGTATTCACCCCGTTCCATTTCCATCTTTATTAAGAAAGTGTTTTGAATATTTTTATGTATTTTGAAGTTTTATTGGGAAAATGCACTAGATGTTGATCGAGGTTTGTTTATGGTTATGAAAAAAATTGAAGTGGTTTTATGGTTTGAAAAATGATTTGAATGCGGATGGTTGATAAATTGAGATAGTGGAAACGATTTGAAAAGAAAAGTCAAATTGATTGGTTTTGAAATGATTTTGAAAATAACTTGACGTTGGATCAAGCTTTTGACTTGCCTTGCAAAATAGTTTTAAAAATGATTTGGGTAAGTGATTAGAAATTAATTGAAATCGATGGTTAAATATGATGGATACAAATGGTAACGCGAATGGTGCAAATTGGATCGCAAATGGGTGCGAATTCATAGTGGCATGAACTTAAGCACAAGGCGTAAATCAAACGCCACGAGATACGAACGTACATATAAACATTCGACAATGATAAGATTGAAAATATACAAGAGCATACACCATATTTATATCACGCATCCATAACAAATGAATTGAGGAAAAAAAGTGAAAAGAAAAGTGCACAAATTAAAATTATGACGCAAAAACACGAATCAAAGTCGCGTACGCGAAGACGTGGAAGGCTACCAAAAAAAGTTAAATTAAATTAAATATAATTAAATTCGATGTAAACATAAAGATGTTGGATCATTGTTCTTAACATACTTTGAAGAAAGAGAAGAAAAAAAAAGGCAAATTGCTACCGCGTAAGCAGTCATCACAAGTCGAATAAAGAATCAACAATATAATAAAATCAAATTAAAGCACAAGGTTGCAAATGGAAACGCAAATTGGTAAGCGAACAAAAAGCGGATTACCACTATGCTAAACTATCAGATGCATGCACAAAATTGGAACGCAACGAAAAAAACACACATGAACCGATAAAATTAACCAAAAGCTTGCTACGCTAAACGTGATCATCCCAATATGGATCAAAATCGCACGGATCTAAAATTATCAATATAAAATGTGAAGCGAAAATGAAATAAAACATGTTAAAACAAAAAAATCAAACAATATTGCTAACGCAAGAATGCGATCATCGCAATCGGATCGAACTAACACAAATGTCACGCATCGTGCACACAAATATGCATACAACGTATCGACATGATTCAATCCAAACAACATGACCCAAACGTAAATAAAACAACAACAACGCACACCATTTATTTTTTATTATTCACCAGTGTTATAATATTTCCGATCAATGTAATCGAAACAACATAACACACTCTATCCAATAAAATTCGGCATTGTTTCAGAAATAAAACAAAATTGAAAAATTAAAAAAACATTAACAATCTCTCTCTCTCTTTCTCTTTCTCTCTCTCTCTCTCTCTCTCTCTCTCTCTCTCTCTCTCTCTCTCTCTCTCCTCTCTCTCTCTCTCTCTCTCTCTCTCTCTCTCTCTCTCTCTCTCTCTCTCTCTCTCTCTCTCTCTCTCTCTCTCTCTCTCTCTCTCTCTCTCTCTCTCTCTCTCTCTCTCTCTCTCTCTCTCTCTCTCTCTCTCTCTCTCTCTCTCTCTCTCTCTCTCTCTCTCTCTCTCTCTCGTTCTTTTTGGATTGTCCTCTCACTCTCAGTATCACCAATATATATATATATATATATATATATATATATATATATATATATATATATATATATATATATATATATATATATATATATATATATATATATATAAGTCAGATTAGTTTTTTTTAAAATAATTTTGAAAATCCACATATGTCCTTGGTGCTCATTTTAGAAACAAAATTAAATAGTATTAACTAAAACTAAATAAAATTAAATATTAAAAAATAACTAAAATAAAAATATTAAAAAAACACCAATAATTCCATTTAATTTTTCTAAACACTCTCGAAAAAATGAAAAAATAAAAGCCTCTAAATAAAAAAAATCGGGTGCAAAAATGCCCGAAAAAATAAATTGACCGCATCAAAATGATTAGCGTGAAATAAACTTCTTGAAAATATACAACATTTGATTTAATCTTGAAATAATCTTTTATTGGTTAACAGGCTCAGACTGATCAAAATGCGACCAAAACAAGTCAAAAAATAAAACGAGAATGTCAGGTTAAACTACGTGAAATATAGATTAATATAATTGACATTTGTAAGCTCGATTTTGAAATTTTTTGTCCACTGATTTTACGCACAGTTGACATTCAGTTTAACCGATCTGTCTCTAAATCTGAGAAATTATTCTAACTGACAATTTGGACATTATGCATGTTATGATATGCATATGATGTTAATGATTCGATGAATGCATTGATTCAGCAATTGAGGCTCAAAATTGGAGTATCACATATCTTATAAAACTTAAATTTGAAACTGCTACTCTTATTAAAGCCTTCATTGCTCTAGTTCAAACTCAATTTAAACCACTATAAAAACAATAGTTCTAATAATAGCCTGGAATTTTTCTTAAATGTTTTTTTTATGCAACATGGTATCCGTCATCTAGATTAACACTTTTTAAGTGATGTTAGATCTCTTATTTTTCAATCGAATCTACCTAAATTATTTTGGACCCATAGCTTCTCACATGTTGTTTTCTTAACTAATAGGCTGCCTTCCAAATTTTTAAAGCACAACACTCCTTTTTCATAATGTACAACAAACAACCCAATTACACTAATTATAACTTTTCAGATGTTTGATTTATGCTATTAGCTCTAAAAACCTAGAACCTAGAAGTAGAAAATGTATTTTTCTATGACACAAATTGGATGTCAAAAATGGTATATTATTTGGTTTACATAGTAAAATCTTTTCACTTTTAGAGATATTGTGTTTTTTGAGATTGTTTTCCCTTACAATACTAACTATGCTAAACCCAATTACCTCCTCCTCATCTAAATTATCATACTTTCCCAGAAGTTACTTTGTATTACAAAAGGATCTTCATAATTAAATTTTTAGCCAACGAGTTTATTCAACGGTACAAATTTTGTGTAGTAGCTAAAAGATTCAATCAAAGAGAAGATCTTGTTTATCTTAAAATCTTTATTTCTATAGTTAAATGACTAACATTCACCTTATTTTACTTGTGACGTCCTCTTATAACAACGGGCAATTTAAATAAATAGATTTATATGAAATTTTCCCTTGCCCTTAAAGTCACTTATAAAAATATTGTTGGTAAATTGAATATATCCATCTATGCCTTAAAACAAGTTAGCTGACAATAGAACTATAAACTTACCAAAACATAATTTGCCTTAGGGTACAAATAATTTTAGTCTAGTTATTCCTTGTTTATCAAATACAATCAAAACCGTTGTACATTTATATTGTTTTGGGAAGTTTTATTCATAGTATAACATTTTTCAATTTTCAAGTATTGTTAGAGATAATAAATAGTATGATATATTACTCAATAATATTTTAATAAACTCAAACATCAAAAATAGATCAACTATATTTATTATATTGATTAGTCACAAACTTGTTGAATATACATAGATTTATTCGTGTTTGACATCAACCAAACGATAATGCGGTTGCAATTATTATTGTTTATTCTTTTATTTTTTTTTATTGCATGCAAATGTTGGACTCTTGGTGTTGCGAGTCCAAATTTTTCCTCCATGTTCAAGTTGGAAGGGTTAATATTATATGGAAGTTCCCAATTAAAACAATGCACCAATTGAGCAACAACCAACTTAATAGTAATTACGCCCAATTGAGTTCCAGGACAACCCTACGACCAAAACCAAATGGGAGAGATTCAAACTCGTGTCCTTGATAATTCATTTTTTTGTTAATAAATCTCTCTGGATAAAATTCTTCAGCATTTTCGGACCAAATATTAGGATCTCTCCCTATTGTCCATATATTAATCATAACTCGAGTATTTTTCTCTATTAAATAACCATCAATTATGACGCTTTCTCTAGATTCACGAGGAATTAGAAAAGGTGCAGTAGGACGAAGTCTTAAGGTTTCATCAACTACGATATCTAGGTACTTTAACTTTTTCAAATCCTTCTCTTCAACCATTCTCTTATTTCCTACTTCATCTTGTATCTCATTTTGAAGATTTTTCATCACTCTTGGATGCCTTAATAGTTCAGATAAAGTCCACTCAATTGATATAGCAGAGGTATCAGTTGATGCCGCTATCATGTCGAGTAAAATAGCCTTGATGTTTGTTCGATCAATGACATGATTTTGCTCACTATCGTGATCAATGGTTTGGTGGATAATCGAAAGAAGTATGTCTACAAAGTCTTCACGGCGAGTTTTATCTACATTAGTAATTTGTTCATGCTCTGATATTATCATCTCTAGCATCTCATCCAATGTTTTACTGATTTTCTTGAAACCTCGTGTTAATCCCTATAAAGGAGTTAACTAGATATATATAATAACGTTTATAAAATTAATACTTTTAGTAAACATAATAAAACCATAAAACCATATGGAAAATTAAAGATTTGACTTTTAAAATAATGTGGATTTTTCTCATCTCATTATTTACCTTGATCTAATGGTTTTGTTTTTCTTTTTCTTACTTAATTGTAACAAATAAACATGGTCATATAAAAATATATCTAATTTGTGTTTGAGTTGAGATAGAGAAGAAAAATAAAAACAATTCAAAAGTATATGCAATTTTTAGATGAAAGGTAAAAATCGATATTATTAGATGTGACGTTATAACTTAATCTTACAATCGTATGTGTGTTTGTTTTTGTTGATAAATACCACTACGTTTAATGATGAAGAAAGTAATATTTATGATAAAAAAATATCGTTTTAATTCACATATTTAATTTTCTCATTTTAAAAATGATTGTCCAACTTAAAAAAATGACATAAGAATTTGTTTTTTAATATTTTATTGTATTATTACCATAAAAATACCATGAAGAAGTGATAGAAAACAACAACAAAATCATATATCATTCTCAAATTTCGAATTTTTCTTAAATAAAAATAATGATTTTGTCTAACTCAGAAAAAGTGCAAGCCTTCATGAGTGTGTCATTTCTTCTTGTTTGGTTATAAACATAGGGCCAGTTTGTTTTAGCTTTAAAATAATGGATTTTTTCTTTGTATTTTTGAAAATGGATTTTTCAAAAATATTTTTCAAATATTATAAGTTTTTCGAAATTTATTTTTTTTTATAAATAAAAGATTGAATTGTTTATTGTATAACATAAATATACATTATTGAAGATCACAACATAGTCAAAATCACAATTTTTTAAAAAAAATTGCATCTCAAAAATGATTTTTAGAAAAAGCTATTTGAAATAGCTTCAAAATTAAGTGATTTTTTGAAATTTTGATATCCAAAAAAGTTTCGATAAAATGATAAAATACCTAAAAAACATTTTAAATAATTATTCAAACAAAATTTTCATTTGAAGCTTTTATGAAAAGTTTCTTTTTAAATTTTTTTACACTAAAATAATAACACTATAAAAATCATTTTTAAAAAAGGCCAAAATAAACGGGCCCATAATCATATCAATATTTGGAGAACTGACCCTACATAAATATGATTTAAAAAGCCTTTACACTCTGTATTTTATTTTTTGGCATGTCATCTAAAACTAAGTGAACAAAAATTTAATTCTCAAATTATTCTTTTGGCGTTTCTTGTATAATTTTTATTACAAATTGGATGCAGCAATTAGAAACTGGATATAAATTTAAAATAAGAAATTCCTACTCACTCAAATAATGGTAATGAACAAATACCCTTCTCTATATGGATATTTTGAAAATATTCCTATACAAGAACTCATTTATGTGAACACTAATAATATATATATATGAGTTCTTGTATAAGAATATTTTCAACATAACATTTGAAGTAGATATCTTAAGCTTTCCAATGCATTTGATCCCATCTCAAAATCATAAAAAAATAATGAGTTATGTCCTTGGGAAGTTGACCCAAAATTAGGGTTTCAGTCAAAATGACCTATAATGTCTTGGAACGGGAGATGATCTTCCATCTTCAAATTAATTTTGATGAACATGAAAGTTGTTCATATTGTCCTTAAGAACATTTTTGCTTTTGGGATCATCTCCATTTGACCAACAAAACAAGTTAGGTCTCAGTGCATTTCAAAATAGTCAGATGAATTGACTGATCAACTTCTCAAGTCCATGACTCATATCTTGATGAATTGATGATTGAGGATACTCAAATAATTTCAAATATGCATGAAATGATGAATTAAAGAACTTCCCTTGATTGTATTTGATCATGGGCTGAGGTTGCTTCAAGAGCAAGGCATTGTGGATGATCAGATGAACTAGGGTTCCTTGGGGAACAAACTTCAACCCTTTGACTAACTTTGATCAAATGATGAATTGAGATGCTAGGGAGGTATTTGATGGATGAGAGCTTGGGAACCATTACCATGCTTGCTTTCATCTCCTCTTGGCTATATCTTTGTACCAATGATCTCCTTGAAGCTTTGGACCTTGTGATTGCTCAAGCTACAAACAAAAGATGTTAGTGACATATTTTTGTGCTTTTTTAGTAAAAATAAGAAAAGAAATGATATACAAATCAAGCATGCTTGGTGATCTCAAACTACTCATAAGAGGTCCCACCAAAAGGTAAGGGGAACCAAGATGCTTATGATCCTTGAGGCTATGCAAATGCAATGTTATGATGCCATGAGGGATCTTAGGGACAAAATTGGGGTCTTACAACCCCAGGCCACACTTGAGGGATTCACCACTAGGTATGCCTAAGGGACTCTTCCCCAAAAACCTGAGGGACTTTCCCCCAAATGCATATCAGAGGCTCATCCAAATAAGAGGGGTGATTAAACTAAATCACTTCGTCTTTTACAATCCCTCGTACTTGAGGAACCGTGTATGGTATATTTGCAAAGGGAAATAGGAGACAGTGCAAGGGGTTCCTAAGGACAGACGACACAATACTTTGCCCCCATCAAACTTCCAGCCGCCCGTTTTCAGGAACGCACACCTGTTTTATATTGATATTGCTTGTTTCCTAGATTAACCGCTCGTCTATGGAAATATGTGAAGTGATGTTTCCCTATACATAACATTATGGTAGGGGAGTCAAAAGGGAAGTCAGGTTTCCTCAGAAATAAGGCAAGTAACTACCTACTTCTCACGCTCTCGAAAGGGGGAAGTATAAATATTGCCTTTTGGGTCCTAAGACTCAGTCCCAGAGACTCCTATAAATATATCAATCATGAGATTGACAGGCATTTATATACTCTCTAGAAACACCCTATATAGATCTTCTCACCTTTCCATCATGAGCTTGCTTTAACATCACAACAACCTTCAAAACCTATGACATCCATTAACCATTAAAGAGTGTACGTATTGTACTTTTAGCAAGTACATGTTGGTATACTATTCTGATGTGATTGTAAATCAAGATAATAATGTTCTCTTGAAAATCTTATAAGTTATAAAGGTGTAAGTTGAACTTGATGTAAACGTTCGATATGAAAAGGTTGAGTGTATTTCATTTGTGAACATATGTGTTGTAATAAATATTTCCTTTATCTTTTTCCAGAGATAAGAGTAGTCCACGTTGTTTTGGATTGAAGTGGTATAATTCATGTGTGTTGCTTCTTTTCCTTTATCTTTTTACTTTATTATCTTATATCTTTTTGGTAGTATTCTCTCTTCTTCTACCCATTTTTTAAAATCAATTTAAATTTATTTGAGTTTCGAAAAATCTTTTTATCATAATTCATTTCCTATTACATTTTAAGTCAATTGGGTGACAACTGGCTAAACGTGCAAATGTTTTGGTTAGAATACTAAATTACTTTCTCAAAAATCATTGTTAGTTGAATTTTATTTTGTTCTTGATGTTGATATGTATAGCACATTCCAATGGAGCATACAAGGAATTATTCCCTAAAGAAATACTCAATAAACTAAAATTACCAAAGTCAAGTGCGAGCTGATGAGAACAAAAAATAGAGATGTATTTTGGGGAAAATGCTATGAGTTTGCTCATGCTAGCAAACACAAAGTGGTGACAAGTTAATCTTCAAAGTCGAAGCAACTTAAAGTTGGCCACAAGTAATCTTGAATGTCGAAGATCTCATGCCTGTCTACCTTAAAGTGAAA
>NW_026112666.1:0-75705 GCF_024323335.1 Lathyrus oleraceus | reverse complement strand
TTATTTTTACATCTATTGCATAAATGGGACATCTTTCCCCATCCATCACTTGTCTTCAGGTATGACCACGGTACGAACTTAATTCACTATTGAATATTCTTCCCCTCTACTACCTCTAACATGTTCTAGACACGGGTCACTGAATCAATTATCGAATGGAACATCTCTCCACTTCCAATATCTCTTACATGAGCTAGACACTCTAATATATATTAATTTCCTTCCTGGTCACCATTTATCATAGTCAGACTCGACTTCATATATGCAAATGTCATTCACTCTCGACTATTTTTGAAAGCTTGGGGCATCTATAAAGCCATAATATTCGTCGCACAGTTCTAAAAAAAAATTCCTTCAAAATCGATAGTTCGTCACATATACAACTAGGGTATTCTCTAGTTCCCTAATATCACATTCTTTACCGACCATTTACAAACATACCGACTAGGGCTTCATCGTGTCCTGAATGTCATGTATCTAGGTTAATCCCCTTTGTAAACCTAGTTTTATCTCACATTCTTTCACTAGCCTACTAGGGTTCGCATATTAACCAATTAGACCAATAAGAGTCTATACTTTCAAAGCTTATCTAATTATGGTGTATGCTTTTATCGACTTACCTATTAGGGCTTTATTCATGCATATAAATTTTAGTCACAATTAGTCGTGAATGAGGCATAAAAGTATGTTAACACATCCTAAGTACATGTCATTGCACCATAGCCACACATCTAAGGCATACAAGTGAAAATCATCAAAGTTACATAAGGTGTAGTCAGTTACACTAAAGGTGTTGCACTAACTCTTTGTCCCAAAAATATGCAAATTTTAGAGATGGTAACCGATTACACTTTTGGTGTAACCGGTTACACCAACTTGTTGTTTCATAAAAAAAATGAGTTTTCAGGGGTGGTAATTGAATACACCAAAAGTGCAATCAGTTACACCTGCAAATGTTTTTGAATTCCCAAAATCCATCAATTTTTCATACAAACCACAACTAACATATTACATGCATTAATTCTCATCAATTATAATACATGAAAAATGTTTAGAGGTGAAAACTTGTCATCACCTAACAAGATCATATATTTCACACTCGAGATCTTTATTGCATATGCAAGCTTCATCTATGAACATATGGTGAACACCCTTAACACCTTAGGCCCATCAAGGATTCATGAAATTTTAGATTAACAACATAGATTGCAACAAATTCACAGCGATCATATTCTCCCACATACATGCATCTTTACAGTCTATCAATCCACGTTCCATGAAATTTCCCTAACCCTGACATGCAATTTCCTATAAAGGAATATTCCCCAAAAGTGATAACTACCTAGAACCCCACCTTTAAGCTAATGAAACCTTAGCTTTGAGATGATGATGATGATCTTGGTGTTAGAAACTTCCACTATTTTCCTTGCATTCAAGGTTCCAACCAAGATTCTCAAGAGTTTGATGAATTGTGGAAATGATGATAAAAATTTATGATTAAAAGTTTCCTTGTTGCTTTTTCTTCAAGAAACTACAATTTCTTCACATATGCAAGTTGAATTGAAGAAGTTGAGCAAGAACTTTTCCCGTTACTTCCTGAAGGAACTCGCCTCTCCCTCGTCTCTTTATCTATCTTTCTCAAAATTTGATTTAAAAGATAGAATGGAAGTAAAAAAATGAGGATTCTTATTTCATTTTTCCATAGAGAGTTCACATGCACAAAGATTTAATTACCCTTGTAATCCATTATAATTCACTATTGACAATGTTGATATCTTAATCGTGGTTTAAAAAACTTCATTAGGGTTCATCTCCTCATTAACAAGAGATTATACCAATAATAGACAATGATCATGTTATTATAGAACGTACCCATTAAATCCTCCCCCTTAATTAAAATTTTTTCCTCAAATTTAGAGATTTACACGAACAAATGAAGGTACAAATCTTGCATCTCCGATTCCAGTTCCCACGTGGCCTCGTCCGGGTGTGATTCTTCCTAAAGGATTTTAACGATGTGGGTTTATTTCTTCCTTAACTCCTAGATGGCACAATCCATTATACTTCGTGGTTGAGGTTCGAAGAAGAGAACAAACTTTACTCAACCATGTATGGAAAAATAAGTAGAAGCGAATCCATAATGAATTAGAATGAATTGGTAACCCTCTCTTATGCACTTCCCTTATAATTGATCATCTCAAATAGGAATGATTTGATACACAAATCCTCTAGTTAAATAGGAGAATTACATCCATGTCTTGATTGAAACTAAAATAATCAAACCTAGATTGCAACTTCAAATCCAACAACTGACTTTGCCAAATCCTCTCCGTCATGTCACATGTAATACTCGGTTGATAATTAGGATACTATGCTAATTATAAGTCCATGCAAACTAAAGATCAATATTTTGAAACCTTTCCAATAGCTCTAGCTCTAACACCATCAATTTAGCCATACACATTTCCTTCCTGGGTGGTACTTCAACTAGAAATCATAATTTTTCACATATTCCATCCATCTCCTTTGCCGCATATTCAATTACTTTTGAACAAAGAGCTATTTCAGGATCTTATGACCGGTGTACATTTCAAAATGAAACCCATACAAATAATGGAACCACATCTTGAGTGAAAAAACAATAACAGCTAACTCAAGATCGTGCGACTGATAGTTCTCTTTGTGAGGCTTCAACTACTGAGACACATACACTACAACCTAACCATTTTTCATTAGGATACCTCTTTATCCCTCCTATGAAGCATTAGAAAATACTTCATAAGATTGATTAGGATTAGGAATTATTAGAACGGGAGTGGTGGTTTACTTCTTTTTTAACTTGATAAAACTCCGTTTGCACTCTGAATTCCAAGGAAACAAAATATCTTTTCGAGTGAGTCTAGTCATTGGCAATTCCAATTGAGAAGAGCCTTTGATAAATCTCTGATAATATCCAGGCAGCCCTGAAAAGCTTCTCACCTGAGGAGCGCTCTTGGGTCTCTCCCAATTAATCACAACTTCCACTTTTGGAGAATCCACTACTACACCTCCTTTAGATATGACATGACCAAGAAACATCAATTTGGTCATCCATAAATCAAACTTGCTAACTTTTTCAACAAGTTACTTTTCCTGCAAAACTAATAGAACAATCCTTAAATGCTCCAAGTGGTCTCATGAAGTATGGAAGTAAATTCAAATATCGTTCATAAAGATTACCATAAAATGATTAAGATAACGTTGGAATATACGGTTCATGTAATCCATAAAGACGACGATACCATTAGTCACTCTGAATGGCTTTACAAGGAATTTTTAATGATCATATTGAGTCCTAATTGCATACTTCGGTGTATCAGAACTTTTCACTAAAATTTGATGTAACCCAACCGTAAATCAATCTTTAAGAGAATGCATGATCTTTTCAAGTGATCCTGAAAGTCATTGATCTTGGGTATGGGTATACTTGTTCTTGATGGTAACTTTATTCAACTGAAGTTAGTCGATGCACAGATGCATCCCATCATCCTTCGTCTTCACGAACATGAACAGAGCTCCCCCTAAAGACACACTCGGCGGATGAAATCTTTATATAACAAACCTTCAAATTAACTCTTTAATTCTCTGAGCTCGATCGGCGACATACGCTACATGACAACAGAAACTAGAGTCGTTCCAAGAACTAGATCAATGGAGAATTCCACTTTGCTTTCAGGAGGTAGAGAAATGACATCCTCGGGGAATACTTCGAGAAAATCACAAACTACTGGAATTTGCAAGACATTCATCTTTTCACTCGAATCCATTGTGAGAATTAAGAGAAAGACTTTTCTAACTTAAACAAACAATTTTCTAGGTTTACCGTACCTTCCCAAATAAAGAGTTATACCCCAATAGATTGAGTATAACTAATTTGTTAATTCGTCATAATACTAAATAAATAAATAATTTTAAGGAATAGACGCAATTAACAAATATTGAGATACAAAATTCTAAAAAAGGTCTGATCGTTTTTAATATATCATATATTTAATCTTTTTATTTTATTTTCTATTAAAAACAAAACCTTTATAAAAATCCCCAATTTTTCATATTTTGTACAGTAATGTTGTTTTGTTGAGATTAAGCAATATTTATGGATACAAGTTTATATTACTTAAGAATGATTTAGGACATCCGATAAATTATCCATTAATATATTTTTTTCTTCTCGTGAGTTCAGTTGGATTAAAATTTAACACGTGGCTTCGCATAGGTGGTGATTTTTACTGTTTGTTTTTGAGTTGTATATAAGATTTTTCTCTTTCTTTTGTTGATTTGTTTCTTTTTATTGGATGCTTTTTCCTTTTGTTTTAGTATTGTCGAAAAAGAAAAAATAACACCAACTAAAGAAAGAAGACACCCAAAAACACTCAACAATACCAAACACACCATCACCAAAAGCAACAATCACAGTCAATATATTAAATTACACTTCATACATAGCATTTAAGTTACTTGGAAATTTTATTATTATTATAATTATTATTATTCAAAAATTCTATTATTATTATTATTATTATTATCATCAATGTTATTATTATTATTATTCATATACATGTTATAAACAAAGGATTATTACTCTTGAAATTATTTCAACCAATGTATTTTACTAAATTTGTTTAGAGTTTTATATTTGACATAATTATAATTAGTAAAACACACGTATATTCTATATAAGTCCGATATCTACAGTTTTTGAAGGTAACAAAACTTTCCCTTTCTTTATTTTCAATAACCACATCTCTACGGGTCACCATATTTTAATTTTTATTATATATCTAAAGATTGCAATGTGTTGTTGTCTCCATTTAGTTTTAATGTATCAAACTTTTTTTTGGCTTAAGTACATTTTTTTATTGATTTTGATATTAAAATTCATAAATAAAAGAAATAGAAATATATAAAATGCATATGGATGGTAAACCGAGAAATACTTTAGGTAATAGAAATAAAAATGTACATATTTATTTCATTTACTCCTTTAAATTAATAAATCAAATGATGTAACTGAATAAGGAGCAAGTTCAACATTCATGTCATTGCTTGCATTTTCAAGTGAAGCTCTTTTGGGTACAATCTGTACATATACAAAATGAAACAAAATCATGTATTAGAATTTTTTTATATATATAATCAATGTTGATTAACCTTAAGTTTAAACAACTTTAAAAAATTTAAATTAAAACATAAAAAAATTCATTTCAAAATATTACAATATATATCTATGACAAACTACGTATTTTGTTTAAAATAAAGTGTACCTTTGTTGGTTCGGAGAAAGAATTTTCATCCATTTTATTTAAAGATGTAAGCATCATTTTTGATGAACCAGATCGTTGCACATTTGATTTTAAATTATTTATTAAAATCTCTAAATTTTCAATTGAGCTTCCAAAGTTTACTACCTGCAATAAGTGCACAATCAAATAATTAATAATTAAATACTTTAAATCAAAATATATTCCTTATAAAAAATTTGAGTTATTTTACCTTGACTTTTAGATAATTTTTCCCATCTTGAGAATTTGTATACTGAATTGCAGAAGCAACAATCGAGCTAGAAGAATTGTAGAGAGTTGAATTAAGAAATATTGCTCCATTAGAATCAATGAAAAATTGTTGGAGCCAATAACTTGGAGTTCCATAATTTTGATAAGTGTTGAATACAATTGCATCTGGTATCCAACTGTTTCATATAAAAATATAAATTAAATAAATCATATATTTATTTACATACATAAATAATAAATAATAAATAAATGATAAGAAATTAGAAAATTACTATTTGTCATTTGTGTTTACAAAGAGTGGTGCATAAGCAACCATGCTGACGACATCGCTGTAGAAAATTGAAAAATGATTAAATTTAACTCAAAAAACACAAACTTTATAAATTAAATATCATAAAATTTTATATATAATAAAATCTAACCTATTTTTTTCAAGTCCAATAAGAAATGCAGCTTCAGCCACAGCTGCATAAAGGCTTCCATTGCCTGCATCTTCCTTCCAAACAGCATACTCACTAACATATGCCTATAAATTGTAATTAATAAAACATGAGCAAATTTATATATCAATAATATTTTACATGCCTATTTTACCTTCTAAATTAATCATTTTTAAATAAATAATTTTTTAATAATAAAACCTTTGGACCGGATCGTGGTGCTTTATCGAATTTGGTATACTGGGAAAACATGTCCTTAGAATTTGTATAAATCTAACAATTGAAAAAAGTATTAGTAATAATGTAAGATACTCAACCTAAACTCAAATTTAATAATTATAAATAAATAATAATAATATTAATAGTAATAATAATAAATTGAAAAAACAATTAATAATTAAATCAGCAATATTATTACATGAAAATCATAAAGGTCTGCAGGATGATTTAATGGATATTGAGAACCATCACAATTTGAGATAATTTGAATATCAGGATATCTATCTTTTATAGCTTTATAGAACTCGAGATAATTTCCTTGATAGTTATGTTTACCACAATCTTCATTCCCAACTCCAACATATCTCA
This sequence comes from Lathyrus oleraceus, assembly GCF_024323335.1. Lineage (NCBI taxonomy): Eukaryota > Viridiplantae > Streptophyta > Magnoliopsida > Fabales > Fabaceae > Lathyrus > Lathyrus oleraceus. Next base: position 69,125 of record NW_026112666.1, on the reverse strand, counting down.
AATCAAATGACTTTGGATGTCCCATGGAAGCTCTAAGAGAACCCCATTTTGATTCTGGAGAACCTCTAGCAAACTCAATGCCATCTAGAGCTTCCTAATAATTAATGATCAAAAAGTATAAATAACAATTAATTAATTAATTAATTAAAATATAAATATAATCTAGATAATAAAAAATAATATTAAGGAAATTATACTTGTACAAATGGTGAAATTGCAGACGTATTAATTTCATCATGATGACTAATACCATTATTAAACACCCATATTGGATATGCACCAAGATCCTCTGATAACTGTTTAACAAACAAAAAAATTATTAATTTTTAATTTAATAAAAATACAATTAATATTTAAAAATAGAAAAGAAAAATTACTTGAAGCCCTTCAAAATAACCAAATCCATCATCGGTCCAATACTTCCATATATCATTATAGTGGCCAGGTCTCTCTTCCCATGCTCCAACTGTATCTTTCCATCTAAATGCATATTTAAGGTAATCTCCTTCAACATAACAACCACCTATATAAAAAAATATAATATATATTTATCACTTAATAAAAAATTTAATAAAAAAAAGATGGAAAAGAATAAAAAAATTCCATTAAAAAAACAATTATTCGCAGTGATTCCAACTCAATATTATTGTATCATACCTGGGAATCTAAAAGTTTTTGGCTTTAAATCTGCCACCATTTGAAAAAGGTCATTTCGAAAACCATGACCCTGTTGTGTCCAATGTGTCCAATAATGATTAATGAGATAAATTCTTATAAAAGAGAAAAAATTAAATAATCTAAGAATAAATAAATATAAATATAATTCTATGCATAATATACCTTATATGTATCTAAAGGCATGGCTGAGATTTGATCTAACCATAATACTCCTTTTTTGTTTGTTGTTATTTGTAGGTTCGAATTGTGATTAGTGCTTTTGGCTTCAAGAATTATTTCCATCTTACTCCACTTTGTAGCATTAACTCCCGAAGCTCTGATGTTGATTCATTAATAACTTAATAATTAGTTTAATTATGTTTCACAATAATAAAATTAATGAACTTTTATTAATGAACAAGACGTTGTTTCAAAAAATTAATTAAAGAAATAGAATTATAACCTTATTTTGGTTGAAGCTAGTTTAACACCATTATCAGATCCAACAAATGAAATTTGTAAATTAATTCGACCAAGTGATCTAACATAGAATACTACTTTATATTTCTTCCCTTCCTCGATATTCTGATTATATAAAACATTGTAAAAAATATTATGAATACCTTTAATTTTTCATATGATAAATAAAATGTTGTATTAATTGATACTCACCATTCCCCAAAAACCAGGATTGGAAATACCAACACCACCACGTGGACAAGATTTTCTATGACAAAGAACATCCATACGTAATGCAATTTTATTACGCTCAAAACAAGAAGAACGTTCCGTTGATACAATAATGGATGATTGATTTTCTCCAATAATTGTCCACGGATAAATATTTGAGGTCCCATTAATGGAACCTTCTGCTTCAAAACCTGAAACATTAATTTACAAAAGATATAATATAATGCAATAGATCTAACAGTTGAAAAAATATTAAAATGGAAAAAAAATTACTAACATAAATTTTCAAAGAAAATACATGAAATTTGTCTCTTATTAGAAAAATAAATTCAAAGGTGAATTTTTTCTGTGCGAATATATATACCTCGATTATTCACAAGTTCTGCCCATAATCCTCCAGCTCCCGCATGATTAATCTCCTGAAAAATATATATTACATCAATGTATTATAAGATAACACTACCAGAGTACTTTATCTGGAATCATTAAATTTATTAAAGTATATTGAACTGTAGTTTACTTCAAAAAATGCTCCAAAAAATGTATCTGGAATAAGCCTTCCAGAACCAGCATCAATTACTAGTTTTGATGTGATCTCATTGGCATTAACACCATAGTGGCATGTAGAAATAACCAAAAACACGCCTAAATATAAAATAAAATAAGTGAGAGAACTTAAGAAAGACATTGTAAATTTGTAATGTATTTTTGTTAATCATTTTCACTCGTATTTATCAAGGAAGAACAATCTATAAATTGAAGATAGTGATAAGGATGATGAGTTGTTAACAATATAATATATAAGTTGGATGTTTTCTATTTTTAAATTAGATTGTTATGTACTAACGTGTAAAATATTCTCATCATACCTCATAATGGATTATTGTGCAACTCTGTCAATAAACAATTAATATATATTATTTTTACATCTATTGCATAAATGGGACATCTTTCCCCATCCATCACTTGTCTTTCAGGTATGACCACGGTACGAACTTAATTCACTATTGGAATATCTTTCCCCTCCTACTACCTCTAACATGTTCTAGACACGGGTCACTGAATCAATTATCGAATGGAACATCTCTCCACTTCCAATATCTCTTACATGAGCTAGACACTCTAATATATATTATATTTCCTTCCCTGGTCACCATTTATCATAGTCAGACTCGATTCATATTGTAGCACCTCAAATTTGCACCTATCATTGTACATACCATTTCATATTAGGTCATAGCATATCATGTTCCATTGCATAACATTTGCATTGTCCTCAGTTGCCTCAAGAGCAAGCAAGCAGAAATTAGGTCAAACTGATCAGGAGATCAATCCACCAAGCAAGCAAGTGTGTTTCTCAAGGAATCAAAGCCCTAGGGTTTGCCCAACAAGTTCACATGACTTGGAGGTCTATTTGAAGTGTTCAAGTCAAGGGTTGAAGGCTCAGAGGTCATCAGTCAATGCATAGCCAGGCAAAAACCCTAGAAAGTCAACAGTCAATCAAGGCAGTGGATGGTGGCCATTCTTGTGGAATTTGGGCACCATGGTCAACAATCAAGAGTTCATATGTCTTGGGACATCATTTGAAGTCAAGATCTCAAGGAATTAGGGTTTGGAATTCATCAGTTCATGCATAGACAGTCAAAAACCCTAGAAAGTCAAAGTTGGTCAACTGTGGTTGATTCTTTGGTTCTGATGGATGGAAATGGTTTGAAGGAGCTTATTCATGTCCTAATAGACCTTATATGTCATGGCAATCAACATCATGGGAGAATTTGAAGCAAATCAGAAAAATTCCCAAAATAGAAACTGGACCTGTAATTTCAACTGCCAAAAATAGAAACTTCTTGATCCTCAACTTGCATCATGATACAAGCTTCAAATGAATTTTTGCCCAACATGAAAGTTGAAGATCTTGTTCTCCCATTTTCAAAAAGTCCAAGAACTCTCAAATCCCATGTATGGTTGTCAAGATATTATCAAATCATTTTCACAAAATCTTGAACTTCAAAGAGGCATATCTCTCAAGCCATAAGGCCAAATTTGGTGGGGTTTTTTCCTACAAACCACATTTTTCATCCTCTTTCCAAAAATATAAACTTCATGACCTAAAACCTTGCCAATCAAAATGGCATTTTTGGACCTTTTTCATTTTAAATCAAAGTTTGACCAAACTTTGACTTTTTGAATTAGAACTTTTTTCACCATTTTGCCAATTGAGATTGCTTTCATATCATATTTGAGACATGTTCCAAGCTTAAATTCATGTTCATACCACCCTTACACCATAATTTTGGCAAAGATGCATAATTGGCAAAATGTGCAATTTGGCTCCATTCAAACAAAGCAAGCTAGCAACTCATGAAACAACCAGAAACAGCATTTACAAAGGTCCTGTACAGCATCATTAAGGCCCAAAATCGTGCCATTCACACCTCTCTATCCACTTAGGTGCAGCTTAGCATTTTTGGCATTTTTGTTCATTTAATTAAACTTGGATTAGCATATGATTAAGTGAGCTTAAACAGAAATATAAAAGGTGTTTCTCAGCATTTGCAACCCTAGTTTTTGGACAGCCACCAAACAGAAAACTTCATTATTTCCTCTCTTGCAATTTGGCATTTCTGCTCGATTTGAAAAAACCCTCAAAGGCCACGAGGAATCCTTGCATCATTCATCATTTGGATCATATTGTAAGGCATCTTGAGCCCTTAAATCCTAACTGGAAGCTCCTCTCCTCGTTCTGTTTTCACCAAGGTCCATTCATGGCAAGTTGTGGTTTGGACATTTTCGTGCATCATTGAGCCAAGCAACCTCAAGTATCCTTCATTGCAAAGCATCATCTCCATCTGTTTGCACTTAAATCACCCAATACATCACTGTTTCAACAATTTCTTCAAAACCAAGTAAGTAATCGACTTCCATTATATGCCTTGCTATGCCATGTGTATGAAAGGTCCTTGAATGCTGATTCTAAAATGCTATGCCTTGCTTGAAATGATGCTCTTATGATGGAGAAATCTGAACTTTCATTTCCAAACACAAATATGCTTTCCTTCGATTTGATTTGTTTAGGTCGTTTTAATGGAAATGCACACCATATTCGTGTTGCCTGATGTTAAATGATGCTGTTGGTATGTTTGATTTGAATTCCTGAACATTTCGAAAATCCAAGTTGCATGAGGATGTTGATTGTATGCTGTTCATGTTGAACCTACCCTGTCCAGATTTTTTCCATGGTTAATATGTGCTTTGTTGTTGGTTGATGTTTACATGATGATAGTTGTTGCATAAACATTGATGCTGGTTATGTTCACTTTGTTCATGGTTGATAAATGATGATGAATGCATGCTGCCATTGCCAAACCCTAGTTCATATGCATAAAACCCAGGAACATTGAATGCTATTGGCTCGGGTACTGTTGTATTGGATAGTAGCCAATCACAACATTTCGTTGTGTGCTTCAAAACTGTGTCGTTTGGATTAATGAGACACAGAATTACATTTGTGCCATCGGTTGACCACATGTTGACCTTGTTGCCATGCTATTTTGTTCATACCTCATCCAATTGTTCTCCAACTTGCAAAATTAATTTCTCATTCGTTTTAATTCCAAAAATTATGAAATCTTTTGCATGATGATCACCAATGAGTCTAGTATTTAATTATGATTTTTAATGATTTTTCCATTGGTTGGATTTTTTATGGTAATTATTTTCCCAACATGTATGCATAAATGATACCCTTGGCCATTTCAATTGTGAAATAATGATGTTGCATCCATTGAGCTTGAAATTTTTTATGGAGAAACTAGACATGTTGACCTTTGTTTCCATATAGAGTTTGTGGATTTCCCATTTGTGGTTTGCTGGATATGTTTTTTTGAAGTTATGTGTCACATTTGGTGTCATACCATGATCATGCATTTTCCCTAATTTTGTTCACATGCTTCCTTGCATCCAATTGACCCCATTTTTTGCATGAATGATCCTTTGTATGTCTATTTCATGTATGAATTTTCTTGGATTTAATCTTGCTGTTTTCCATTTAATTGTGATTTTTCTTCCCTGCCTAGTCCAAGGTTGACTTTTTGTGCTACATGTTGCCAAATCATTTGGGAAATTCTCATACCATATTGCATGATCATGAAATTTCATATGTGATAACTAGACATCTCAAACTTTGCATTGGTGTTAATCTCATTCATTTCCCATCTGTTTTCAATTTGATATGATTTTTTGAAGTTGACCCATGCTTGTTGACTTTCTTTGTACATGCTTGAACTTGGTTTGACTTCATGATTTTAGTTGACTGCCTTCCTCTCATCCAAATGCCATGAAATTTTACATGTCTACCATGCTAGATGTTAGGATTGAGGGTGATTTATTTGATGATTTTTGAAAATGTTTGGGTTGACTTTTGATGCAAGTCATTCTGTTGACTTTTGTATGCCTTCCTTTGCCTTACTTTGACTTCAAATGTTCATGAAATGATCATAATACATGATTTGAATGTGAGCCCAATTGTGATAGCTTCTCAAATGTTTGCCTTTGGTTTTGGTTGACTTTTCCTTGCTGCCTTGACTTTTTCTTCCATCCTTGACCCTAGGCTAGTCCTAGTGGTCTTCTGTGCTTACTATTGAGTTCCTGTTTCAGGTTGAGCACCATTGCCATTGAGATCATACAAATGTGATTGGTCTTGATTACATATCATGTACTAACCTTTGTTTTTGTAGGTTTGACTCATGTGTTTGAGTCTTGCTTTGCACAGTTGACCTTCTGTGGTTGACTGTTTATTCATTTCCTTTTGCTTTGAACTGTTGACTTGTTTACTAATAAGTTTGACTTTTTCAGGTACACTTTAGTTGCTTTAGTTGCTTGCTTTGCTTTTTAGCAATTGCTTTGAGGTATAAACATTTCTTCTTCATGTAGTCTGGAGACCCGGTCTGTTATTTGACCGGGCAAACTGTCTGAAGTCCTCCTTAAGAGGCAATGCCTGTGTGTGTTTAAATTTGTCCTAAGCAGGAAAAGTCCTCATTTGAGGCAATTGGTGGAAGGTAGGGATAAGTAGCCTATCCCCCACTATTCAGTATGTCCTCTCTTTGCTCCCATTACATGGTTGAAGCATTGAGATAAATACCCAAGATCTAATCGAGTCAATAATGTGGAGAGAGTTCCTACTTTCTGAACTCCCACACTTTCTTACATGCTCTCCCTGATCAGGGATAGAAGCAATGAGGCACACCCCTCATCTCCTTTTCATCTACTTCACCTTAGCCTCTCAATGGCAAGGTTAAGAGCGACCTTCACCCATTACAGTGGACTTTTATAGTCAAACCCTCTTGTGTGAGCCCCCTTGTTTGGCTATAGAGTGTGTTGTTTGATTCTCATTGACTGTTTGGTTGCTTCATATGCACTTGCTTGCCTGTATGTTATGCATTTGTCATCATCAATTACCATTAATGCATGAGCATCTCTTTTGTCTGTTTGACATCATTATTGTTGTTTACCCATTGAGGACAATTGTAAGTCCCACGAGTTGGCATTTGTTCCTATGATATGGAAGTGAGTATAAGTCCATCACATTGGCCACTCATCTTATCTTTGCTTGTTGTATTGTTTGTATGTGAGGATACAATTGTAAGTCCCACAAGTTGGCAGTTGTTTCCCTAGGATCATACTGTGTGTTAGAGTAAGTCCCACAAGTTGGCATCTGACATCCCTGTTTTGCTTTCTTTGTTTGTGAGAGGATGCAATTGTAAGTCCCACAAGTTGGCATTTGCTTTCCTATGATCATGTGTGGGGTTAACCTAAGTCCCACAAGCTGGCAGTTGACTCCCATACTTCTTCATTGTTTTCTTTTTTTGAGGAGATTAGTGTAAGACCATTGAGTGGCCTCTGATATCCATGTCTGTTTTAGGAGATTGGTGTAAATCCAGCTATTGGTATCCGATATCCGCTTTTGTTTGTGAGATTGGAGTAAGACCATTGAGTGGCATCCGGTATCATTTGTTTGTTTATTTTATCATTACTTACTTTCCATTCCAAAGGACACCCTTGAATCATTTCTCATATGATCTCAAGAAGTGAATCTCCTGAGAAGTTTTACTTTCCATCCTCACTCATTCATCCTCATTGTGTCCTAGAACCTTTTCACACTTTGATCTTAAACTTGACTTAGACATTGTGCAAACATCTTCATGTTTTTCAAACTAAAAACCTGGACCCAAGTCCTTGACTTTCTTCAAACTTCATTTCATAATACTTCTCTGAATCAATCCTAATCATACTCTGACTCCCTTTTCATAGTCATAATCAATTAATTTCACTCATTCACTTGTTTTGGCCATGTCCATTAATCTTTTCATGCCTTAGCCGTAGGTTTCAATTATCATTGTGGTTGATGTAAACCTCACCTTATCTTTAGTGAGTCGACAGTAAGACTTCCGTACTGAAAATAGGGTTAACCCCTCTCGTACGTCGAAGCTATCCTCGCATGGTGGATGTTAGTTTTTGGTCGAGTGTTCTCCCATTGATAATGAAAAGCCTTAGTGCTATTGTTTAAAATTGAATCCAACTCACTTTTGGAAGTCTTTTAGCCGAACTACGGTGTTTTGATCCTTACCTTTGATGGAAGGTACGTAGGCAGCGGGTTCATCCGCTCAAACCCAATAAAACTTGTACATTCTTTCCTCACCATCTCACTCATGTTTGCACAATGCATATGTCTTAACAAATAACAATCTTTTACAATAAATGTGAAAAGGGCTCCCTAGGAGTACCTAGGACGTAGTGGGTGCCTAACCCCTTCCCATTGCGTAATTTACCCCTTACCCGGAATCTCTGATCTTTTATTAGTTTTCTACGTGTAAAACTTTTAGGCTTTTGTTCGCTTTTTAGCCAATCCTTTGGATAAATAAAAGTGCGGTGGCGACTCGAAACTTCATTGTATGCTTTGCTTATGGTTTAATTGATAAATCATATGGCGACGAATACACCGCTACAGAAAAGTGGCGACTCTGCTGGGGATCGAACCCTAGTTTCCTTGGCGGTAGTGCCTACTTTTCACCTTTGTTGTGATATATTGTTATTTGTTATTTGATTTATTCTTGTACCATTTGGGATCACTGTATTGATTGTAATGTGTGAATTGCTTGATATACATTGCTGTTTGCTTTGGTGGTCTGTGAGATGAGTTCTATACCCGAACTCGAGTGCACTCTAGGATAGGAGAATGGCATAGTCTTGTCGACTGGTGTGGAGTAGTCCTTAGCCAGTTGACTTGCGAGTCCATTCACTTGGTGGAGGTCATGTTGAACTAATAATGTCACACAAGTTATTTGTGGTTAGGCATTATTCTTTCAATCATGTTCCGCAGAAGCCAAGGACCTTAGTTTACCAAACCCATCTTGGCCTATTTTTAGGACCGTAGTGCGGAGGTCGTTCAGATGTCAGTTCTGATGCGATTGTCACGCGATACTACACTCATAAGAGTTTCTCTTGAGAATATTCTTGGAATACGAGTATTCGTTCCTCCGATAATATTCGAAAGATGGAACGATGATTATGGGAACCTCTGATAGAACATGTCTGGCAGGTTTAAACCCTAGTACACTCCTTTTGGGTGGTTCTTAACCAAGACTTCATGCTCGTGACTCTCAACAAACCCGTGATTCGTGGTTGAGTCGTTCAAACATCGTTAATATCAATGGATCCCGGATCAGGTGCAAAACCTAAAATCCACCAAAGCGGCTGGTTGATATTAGGGATGTTTGAACCGGTTCATGTACCGTTAATATCAATGGAACTTGGGTGTCGATAGGGTGAAAACCTAAATCCACCAAAATGGATGATTGATATTAGGGATACACAGAGCTTTCCCACGACCTTTGCTTGGTGTGACTTGCTTGATTCTTGAGTGTGTTTGTTGCATTCATACATTCATGCACTCATCCGCATACATGTCATCATCAGAAAAAGAAAATGTTCAAGGAACTTAAAGGGTTTATTTGCAAATTTTTCAGACAATGGAAAGACCAAAAAGGCATACAAAGAAGTACAGCTTTAAGCAGCCCGACGTAAAAGAGTTAAGGAATCTGACATCATATGTATTAGATCCCTTGGGTTTCAAAGCTCGCTATGGGAAGCTTCTGCCTCTGCTCACCACTCAGGTTGACGAAGGGTTGATGAGTACTCTTGCTCAGTTCTACGATCCGTTGCATCGTTGCTTCTTATTTCCGGACTTCCAGCTACTGCCGACTTTGGAAGAATACTCTCACCTCATTGGGATTCCGATTCTGGATCAAGTGCCGTTCAGTGGCCTAGAGAGTATTCCATCTGCTCGAGAGATTGCTAGTCTGTTGCACATAGATGAAGATCTGATTGGAGCTAACCTGACTACCAAAGGCGGAATTCAGGGTTTTCCTTCCGAGTTCCTCATTTCCCAAGCTACCTTTTATGGGAAGGCCATGAGTGAGGATGCCTTTGAGGCTCTGTTCGTGCTGCTTATCTATGGTTTGGTGCTGTTTCCCAACTTCGACAAGTTCGTGGACATGAACGCTATTAGGATCTTTTCCGTCCTTAATCCAGTTCCGACCTTGTTGGGTGATGCTTATTTCTCCATGCACTTGAGGAATATGAAGAATGGAGGAGTCATTGTCTGCTGTTTACCCCTGCTGTACAAGTGGTTTATTTCGCACTTGCCGCAGACAGTCGCTTTCAAGGAGAACAAGGGATGTCTACGGTGGTCTCAGAGACTCATGTCTCTCACCAATGATGATATCACCTGGTATGATCGCGTGTACGATACCGTTCAGATCATTGACTATTGTGGGGAATTCCCTAATGTGCCTCTTCTTGGTACATGTGGTGGGATTACCTACAATCCTATTCTTGCACGACGTCAGCTTGGGTTCCCCCTGAAAGATAAACCTAATAACATTCTGTTAGAAGGTGCGTTTTTCCAGGAGGGTAAAGATCCCCAAGGCCTGAAAGCCAGATTTGTTCGTGCATGGCGCAGTATCCGTAAGAAGAGTAGGAATGAGTTGGGTCCGAAGAACTGCATTGCTTTGGAGCCCTATACCTCCTGGGTCAGACAGAGAGCTGCCACCTACCTGATGCCGTACGATCATCCAGGACCTACACCGTTGGATGTGGCTGGGCCTTCAACCCTCCCTACCCAACGCGTAGAGGAGTTGAGAGAGGAGGACCTTTCGCGTGCCTGGATCCGTGAGAGGGAGGAATTGCTGCAGCAGCTCAAGGAGAAGGATGCTATGATTGAGTTTCTCGAGCACCGAGTGATCGACGATCCGAACGACACTTGGACTTCTCTGCTTCCTCAGTCATCCAAATTCTGGAAGAGGAAGTACGATCGACTTGCCAAAGAGAAAGCTGACATGGAGGCTGCCTATGAGAGGGAGATCAAGAAGTTGTGCACTTCCCGTCTTCCAGCATCCCGAGCTTCTAGGGATCCATAGGATGTCATTTACCTTTTCTCTTTGTAATAAATCAAAAAATGCTGTATTTCTTTGTCTCAATATATTGAATGAAATATTTCCATGAGCAATTAAAATGTGTAAATATTCAAAATATTGCAAATAATACCCTAAGGGTTCCTTGAAAACAAAGCATTTGCACAAGCATTGCATGCATCATACTCATCTCATTTGCATACCAGGTGATCTCAGGCCATCTTCTTACTTTGATTCCTGTGTCCAGACAGGATAGCTGACCAAAGGCCGCACCGCTACTCAACAAGGCTCAACCATCAACGCAACATGGATCAAGTACAAGCCGAGTTGGCAGAGATGAGGGCAAGCATGGCCCAATTCATTCACATGATGCAAGGGGTCGCGCAAGGCCAAGAAGAGCTCCGAGCAATGGTCCAGAGGCAAGAAGCTACATTGCCACCGCCCAACCAGCCTCTGCAAGAAGGAAACCCAGTTCCTGAGGTCCCTGCCGCTGCTATTCCCGTCAACGACTATGCTGTAGGTGAAGAGTTGAGGGGTATCCGAGTCAACGGTCAACCGATTGCTCCAGATGCTGTTAGTCCCAGAGTCATCCATGCTCCGGTCCGTAACAGAATTCCAATTGTTGACAGACAAGAGGATTTGTTTACTATGCTCAGTGAAGATGACAACATGTTGGGTAGAAATGATGCGAGAGATCGCAAAGTGGAGGCCCTTGCTGAAAAAATCAGAGCAATGGAATGTCAAAACTCCCTCGGTTTTGACGTTACGAACATGGGATTGGTTGAAGGACTCAGAATCCCGCACAAATTCAAGGCGCCGTCATTTGATAAATACAACGGTACCTCCTGCCCTCGCACCCACGTGCAGGCATATTACCGAAAGATATCCGCATACACAGACGATGAGAAAATGTGGATGTATTTCTTCCAGGATAGTCTATCTGGGGCATCCTTGGACTGGTATATGGATATGAAGCGGGATTCAATTCGATGCTGGAGAGACCTGGGTGAGGCGTTCCTCAGGCAGTATAAGCACAATATGGACATGGCTCCGACCAGAACTCAGTTGCAAAGCTTATGTCAGAAGAACAACGAAAGTTTCAAAGAGTACGCCCAGAGATGGCGCGAACTAGCTGCGAGAGTTCAACCCCCTATGCTGGAAAGGGAGTTGACTGACATGTTCATCAGTACTCTGCAAGGTGTTTACATGGACCGGATGGGAAGTTGCCCATTCGGAAGCTTTTCTGACGTCGTTATCTGCGGCGAAAGAACTGAGAGCCTAATCAAGGCTGGGAGGATCCATGATGCTGGTTCCTCATCTTCTTCAAAGAAACCCTTCTCTGGGGCACCTCGCCGTAGAGAAGGAGAAACCAATGCTGTACAGCACAGAGGGAGTGCATACAGAGCTAACAACAACAGGGACCAGTATCGTCCAATCGCCGCAGTGACCATTCCTGCGCCTCAACCGCGTCCACAACAACAAAGAGCTCAGCAACAACAACCGCAACGACCTCAACAACAGCAACAACAACAACAACGACCTTTTCAGCAGAGACAGAGATTGAATCCTGATAGGAGATTTGACCCTCTGCCCATGTCGTACGCCGAGCTACTACCCGAACTACTCCGGTTAGGGTTCGTAGAATTGCGTACAATGGCAACTCCTACCGTGCTGCCACCCGGCTATGATGCCAATGTAAGATGTGACTTTCACTCTGGGGCACCAGGCCACCATACTGAAAGATGCCGGGCGTTTCAGCACAAGGTCCAGGACTTGATTGATTCCAAGGCAATCAACTTCTCTCCGGTTCCGAATGTGGTAAACAATCCTATGCCACAACATGGAGGGCATAGGGTTAATAACATTGAAGATGGGGAAGCTGAAGACCTAATCGTAGATGTTGAAGATGTTCAAACGTCTTTGTTGGTCGTCAAGGGCCGATTGTTGAAGGGGGGTGTTGACCCAGGTTGTTCAGAAGATTGTGTGGGTTGTTCAGAATCTACCAACGGTTGTGACCAGCTGAGGGCTGGAATTCAGAGTCTGATGGATGAGGGCTGTTTGCAGTTCAGCCGTGCTACCAGAGATAATGGGGCAGTGTCTACTGTCACCATTTTTTATAAACCGGCTGAAGGAAGAGGGCGTGGGGCTGTCGGTACACCCACCACCAGCAATACTCCGGTTACCATTCCTACCCCGGTAACCATCAGAGCACCTACTACTATTGTGGCGTCCGGCAGAGGACAAGTTGGAAATAGTAGAGCTGTTCCGTGGAGTTATGACAATGCCTACCGCCGAGATAGAAGGGCTGGTAACCAGACGAGACCAGCTGTGCAAGCACCGGTTACGATCAGTGCTCCTGTGAGGATCCCTGCTGTTACAAGTCCTGTGGTGGACAATGTCGGGGGACAGGGAGGCTTCACAAGGAGTGGACGACTGTTTGCTACTCAGCCTTTGAGAGATACTGCTGCTGAGTCATCTGCAAGGGCTAAGGGTAAACAAACGATGGTTGACGAAGAACCGGCTCAGAAGGAGACTGAGGGTTCTTTCCAGAAAGATGTCGAGGAGTTTATGAAGGTCATTAAGAAGAGTGATTACAAGATTGTTGATCAACTCAACCAGACTCCGTCGAAGATCTCGATACTCTCTTTGCTGATGTGTTCTGAGGCACATCGGGACGCCTTGCTGAAAATGTTGAATATGGCATATGTCCCGCAAGAGATATCGGTCAACCAGCTGGAAGGTGTACTAGCAAATGTGAGTACTAGGCATGGTGTAGGTTTCACTGACCTAGACTTGACGCCTGAGGGCCGTAATCACAACAAAGCCTTGCACATCACTATGGAGTGCAAAGGTGCAGTACTATCTCACGTGCTAGTGGACACCGGGTCGTCCCTGAATGTCCTTCCGAAGCAGATTCTGAAGAAGATCGATGTCGAGGGAGTCGTGCTCACTCCCAGTGACCTGATAGTGCGTGCATTTGACGGATCCAAACGTTCTGTGTTTGGTGAAGTCATTTTGCCAGTGAAGATAGGTCCGGAGGTGTTCGACCTTGTTTTCTACGTGATGGACATTCAGCCTGCTTATAGCTGTTTGTTGGGGCGTCCTTGGATTCACGCCGCTGGAGCAGTCTCGTCAACTCTCCATCAGAAACTCAAATATGTCTGGAACGGTCAGATTGTGACCGTATGTGGCGAAGAGGAAATTCTGGTGAGTCATCTCTCCTCATTCAAGTATGTTGAGGTAGATGGCGAGATCCACGAAACCCTGTGCCAGGCATTCGAGACTGTGGCGTTGGAAGGGGTAGCTTGTGCAGAGCAGAGGAAGCCGGGCGCTTCGATATCGTCGTACAAGCAAGCCAAAGAGGTTGTTGACTCTGGTAGAGCAGAAGGCTGGGGCAAGATGGTTGACTTGCCGGTAAAGGAAGACAAATTCGGCATTGGGTACGAGCCTCTCCAAGCAGAGCAGAGCATACAAACAGGTCCGAGCACCTTCACCAGCGCTGGGCTGATGAACCATGGAGATGTCTTTGCTACTGATGGTGAAGATAGTGATCATGATTTGGACGTCTGGGTCCGCCCTTGTGCACCAGGCGAGGTTATCAACAACTGGACAGCAGAAGATGTGGTCCAAGTTACTCTACTGACAGAGTAATTTTCTTTTGTTTATCATTTTGCATGAAAACCCTACGCTCCGCCCAGGGCGTAGTGGTTCATTGTAGGGCCACATCATGTTCTCAATGTTTATAAATAAAGGACGTTTTTTCAATCAAATTTTGAGATCTTTGTCTTTCTATTTTTTGTTTTCTCACTTTTTCAAAACAATAAAAATGGCAATGTTTTTGTTTTTGTGACTTTATTGAAATCTTTTTCTAAAAACAAAACATTAAACATGCAGAGATGATCTTTTGGCATCCACTGTGAACGACTCTGTTATGGCTCAGTATGATTTCAACAATCCCATCTACCAAGCTGAAGAGGAGAATGAGGAAGACTGTGAGCTCCCTGCAGAATTGGTCAGATTACTGAAGCAAGAGGAAAGGGTCATCCAACCTCACCAGGAAGAGTTGGAAATTGTCAATCTGGGTACTGAGGACGCCAGAAGAGAGATCAAGATTGGGGCTGCTTTAGAAGACTCTGTCAAGAGGAGGCTAATCGAGATGCTGAAAGAATATGTGGAAATATTCGCCTGGTCATACCAAGATATGCCTGGGCTGGATACAGACATTGTGGTGCATCGGTTACCTCTCAGGGAAGAGTGCCCGTCGGTTAAGCAGAAGCTTCGCAGAACTAGTCCTGATATGGCAGTCAAGATCAAGGAAGAGGTTCAGAAGCAGTGGGATGCAGGTTTCCTGGCTGTTACAAGTTACCCGCCATGGGTTGCCAACATTGTTCCCGTGCCGAAGAAGGATGGCAAAGTCAGAATGTGTGTCGATTACCGAGATTTGAACAGGGCGAGTCCGAAAGATGATTTCCCATTACCTCACATTGATGTATTGGTGGATAATACGGCTCAATCCTCGGTATTCTCTTTCATGGACGGTTTCTCAGGCTACAACCAGATCAAGATGGCGCCAGAGGACATGGAAAAGACGACATTCATTACACCTTGGGGCACGTTCTGCTACAAGGTGATGCCATTTGGGCTGAAGAATGCTGGTGCTACCTATCAGAGGGCAATGACGACTCTCTTTCATGACATGATGCACAACGAAATCGAAGTGTACGTGGACGATATGATTGCGAAGTCGCAGACGGAAGAGGAGCACCTGGTAAATTTGCAGAAGTTGTTTGACAGACTGGTCAAATTCAAACTGAGGCTGAATCCGAACAAGTGCACGTTTGGGGTAAGATCCGGGAAGCTCTTAGGCTTCATTGTCAGTGAGAAAGGGATTGAGGTTGATCCAGCTAAGGTCAAAGCTATTCAAGAGATGCCTGAACCGAAAACGGAAAAGCAAGTCCGTGGGTTTTTAGGGAGGTTGAACTACATTGCAAGGTTCATATCTCATCTAACTGCCACATGTGAACCAATTTTCAAACTGCTCAGAAAAAATCAGGCGATCAAATGGAATGATGACTGTCAGGAAGCTTTTGACAAAATCAAAGAATACTTGCAAAACCCTCCAATCCTGATTCCTCCAGTTCCAGGGAGACCACTGATCATGTACCTATCAGTCACCGAGACCTCGATGGGGTGTGTATTGGGTCAGCATGACGAGTCTGGTCGAAAAGAGCATGCCATATACTACCTAAGCAAAAAGTTTACCGACTGTGAAACAAGATATTCACTGCTCGAGAAAACTTGCTGTGCTTTGGCCTGGGCTGCTCGCCGACTAAGGCAGTATATGTTGAACCATACTACTCTGTTGATTTCTAGGATGGATCCGGTAAAATACATCTTTGAGAAGCCAGCTCTCACCGGACGTGTTGCACGTTGGCAGATGATCTTAACAGAGTATGACATTCAGTACACGTCGCAGAAAGCCATCAAAGGTAGTATTCTGTCAGACTATCTTGCCGAACAACCGATCGACGACTATCAGCCCATGATGTTTGAATTCCCTGATGAAAACATCATGTATCTAAAGACGAAAGACTGTGAAGAGCCGCTTGTCGAGGAAGGACCGGATCCTGATGACAAGTGGACACTGATGTTCGATGGGGCTGTGAATATGAACGGTAATGGTGTTGGCGCAGTGCTAATCAATCCCAAAGGTGCTCATATACCTTTTTCTGCCAGATTGACATTCGACGTCACCAACAATGAAGCTGAGTACGAGGCTTGTATCATGGGGATAGAAGAAGCCATTGATCTGAGGATCAAAACACTCGACATATTTGGAGATTCGGCTCTAGTGATCAATCAGGTCAATGGAGATTGGAATACGAACCAGCCGCATTTGATTCCGTACAGAGATTACACCAGAAGAATACTGACGTTCTTCAAGAAGGTGAAGTTGTATCATGTCCCGCGAGACGAGAATCAGATGGCTGATGCCTTGGCTACTTTATCCTCCATGATAAAGGTTCATTGGTGGAATCAGGTGCCACATGTTGCTGTGAATCGACTCGAGAGGCCTGCATATGTGTTTGCAGCCGAGTCTGTTAATGCTATTGATGATAAGCCGTGGTATTATGACATCAAGAACTTCCTCAAGACTCAAGAGTATCCTGAGGGTGCGTCGAAGAATGATAAGAAGACCCTGAGAAGGCTTGCTGGAAGCTTTTACCTGAATCAGGATGATGTGCTATACAAGCGGAACTTTGACATGGTCTTGCTCAGATGCGTGGATAGACACGAAGCAGACATGTTAATGCAAGAAGTGCACGAGGGTTCGTTTGGTACCCACGCTGGTGGTCATGCAATGTCGAAGAAATTGCTGAGAGCCGGATATTATTGGATGACTATGGAATCCGATTGCTTCAAATATGCTCGGAAATGCCATAAGTGTCAAATCTATGCTGATAAGGTGCATGTACCACCAAGCCCGTTGAATGTCATGAACTCGCCTTGGCCGTTCGCCATGTGGGGCATTGACATGATTGGGAGGATAGAGCCAACTGCTTCTAATGGACATCGCTTCATCTTGGTTGCGATTGATTACTTCACCAAATGGGTGGAAGCAGTTTCCTATGCCAACGTCACCAAACAAGTGGTTGCTCGGTTCATCAAGAAAGAAATCATCTGTCGTTATGGAGTTCCCGAGAGAATCATCACTGACAATGGCTCGAATCTCAATAACAAAATGATGAAAGACTTATGCAGAGATTTCAAGATTGAACATCACAATTCTTCTCCTTACAGACCGAAGATGAATGGTGCTGTAGAGGCAGCTAACAAGAATATCAAGAAGATTGTGCAGAAAATGGTCGTTACGTACAAGGATTGGCACGAGATGTTGCCTTTCGCTTTGCATGGATACCGTACCTCTGTACGTACGTCGACCGGGGCAACCCCCTACTCCCTTGTGTATGGTATGGAAGCAGTCCTACCAGTTGAGGTGGAGATCCCTTCTCTGAGGGTATTGTTAGACGTCAAGCTGGACGAAGCCGAGTGGATTCGAACAAGGTTTAATGAGTTAAGCCTTATCGAAGAAAGACGGTTAGCAGCTGTGTGTCACGGGCAGTTATACCAGAGAAGGATGAAGCGAGCCTTTGATCAGAAAGTGCGTCCTCGGACATTTCAAACTGGCGATCTAGTTTTGAAGAGGATCCTTCCTCCCGGTACAGATAACAGGGGCAAGTGGACCCCTAACTACGAAGGTCCATATGTTGTGAAGAAGGTTTTCTCCGGTGGAGCCTTGATGCTTACAACTATGGATGGTGAAGACTTCCCTTCCCCTGTTAACTCAGATGTAGTCAAAAAATACTTCGCGTAAATTGACCCGTTGGACAAAAAGAACAAAATAGTCCAGGCAAAAATGGGCATCCCGGCGAACCAAAAAACAGAAAGAAAGGTTCGGGCAAAATTTAGGGATAAAAACGAAAAAATTGTACACCCGGTAAGTCGAAAACCCGCAAGGGCGGCTTAGGCAAAAATGGGTATCCCGGTGGATTGAAAACCCGAAAGGGCGATCCAGCCAAAAGAGGGATTAAAGCGAAGACTACAGTCTGAGTCATCTGTACTTCGTCATGCTTCGTCAGCTGCCATCTCGAAAGATGTGATCGGTCCAGTCATTCTTCTCAGAAAGCAAGGAATTGGGAGGAAACTGATGATCTATGAGTTATAACAGAGTTGGGAAACAGTGAATGCCGTGTTCACATTGCCATTAGGATAGTTTATTTTCCTTTTGTGCGCAATTACCTCTTCCTAGGAATTGCTTCCCAATGTATTTGCCTCTTCAGGCACATTTTCAATCAATAAAAGTCGTTATTCAGATAAATTGCTCTTTTGTTTTTACTTTTACTGTTTTGGTTGCAAAAACGTCCGAATTTTTGATAAACATTGCATCTAAAAACATGAAGGCTACACAATGACGTGCAGAGAGATTAAAACATTTGAAAATCATTTTGAATGTTGAGGACACTTGACCGTATTTTGTCCATGTACTCCCTGGGGCATCTGTTGTTCCGATTTGCAGATCGTCATCTGTGAATATTTTCCCCAGTAAGGTCGTCACCTGTGAGCATTCCCCAGCAGTGCTTTCCCCAGACAGGGTTATTCTACTAGCTATGGTTTGTTTCAAGTCTTCCCCAGCGAAGCAATTATTTCTCCAGCAGGGTTCATCCCACCAGTGGATCGGACAGGTTTTTATAGCAGGTCAACACCTACATCCCCAGCTGAGTTGTTTCTGCTTGTATGGTATGGGTCGTCCCCGGCAGAGTAACAGATATTCCCCGAAGCAGAGTTCATCATATCTGAGGATTGTCTGAGCCTTATACCCAGAGAGTTTTTCTTGGTTTATCTTCCCCCAGTGGAAGTATCTTGAAGATTCCTCAGCACAGTCGTCCTGTGTACTTTCCCCGCAGAGTTCTCATCATATTGCATTGCATATAGTAATCATTGCATCCTCAAAATTGCGTAGCATTTCCATCCCATATGGAGCATTACGCCATAGAAAAATTCAAACATATGCATTCATGTGTTCAAAACCACATCAGACCGTATTCCCCGGCAGAGGCGGATCATCTTTATTCAGCATCAGCACCAAGTCAGCTACAGTTGCTTCGACAGCATTCAGATTTGATTATCCCCACAGAGGTTTATTTCCTCACCCGATGGTGACAGATAGTCTGTTTCTCCCCAGTGAGACCCCCAGCAAGTGATCAGTCTTGCCTTGATGTATCCCAGATATTGTTCTTTGTGATACCAGTAAGCGTCATGTCAACACCCGCGTGTGTCTTCTTTGTTTTGGTGTCGGTAAACACCATTGCTTCGGTGTCGGTAAACATCGAGTTCCACCCAGTCATCGGTAAATGTCTGGTCATTTCTTTTGATGTCGGTAAACATCATCTTTCGATGTCGGTAAACATCGAGTCTCACCCAGTCATCGGTAAATGTCTGGTCATTTTTTGG
Organism: Lathyrus oleraceus; assembly: GCF_024323335.1. Taxonomy (NCBI): domain Eukaryota; kingdom Viridiplantae; phylum Streptophyta; class Magnoliopsida; order Fabales; family Fabaceae; genus Lathyrus; species Lathyrus oleraceus. The sequence continues at coordinate 49,296 of NW_026112666.1, read as the reverse complement.
TGTCGGTAAACGCCATTGTTTCGGTGTCGGTAAACATCGAGTCCTTCCTTCAGTCATCGGTAAATGTCTGATAAATCCCCAACAGAAATCCCCAGTAGAGTCATCTGTAAATGTCCTACCCGGTTTTCAGTTGCAAATATGTGTTTGTCTCACCAATAAATTTCTCATCCCAGTCATCGGTAAATGTCTGGTCATTTCTTTTTGATATCGGTAAACATCATCTTTCGATGTCGGTAAACATCGAGTCTCATCCCAGTCATCGGTAAATGTCTGGTCATTCTTTGTTCTCTTGCTAATAAAATCAAAATCCCCAGAAGTCGTCGGTAAACGTCTTGTCTGGTGTCACCACAAAGATTTTGTTCCTCCCCAAGCGGAGATGCCATCGGTAAATGGCCCAGTTTTCTTCGATATCGGTAAATATCGAATTTTCAGTTGCAGCAGCCATCGGTAAATGGTCTTGCTAAGTTGACATCGGTAAATGTCAAGTTTCTTTGAAGCCACCATCGGTAAATGGTCTCGCTTCCTTTCAATGTCATTTGTTTCCAGCAACCATCGGTAAATGGTTTTGCTGAAGTTGATATCGGTAAATATCAGGTTTTAACCATCGGTAAATGGTCTTGCTAAGTTGACATCGGTAAATGTCAAGTTTCTTTGAAGCCACCATCGGTAAATGGTCTCGCTTCCTTTCAACATCATTTGTTTCCCAGCAACCATCGGTAAATGGTTTTGCTGAAGTTGATATCGGTAAATATCAAGTTTTAACCATCGGTAAATGGTTTTGTTTTTCAGAAGATTGTTTTCCCCCAGCCGCCATCGGTAAATGGTCGTGCTGAAGTTGATATCGGTAAATATCAAGGTTCCAGTTCTTTAACCATCGGTAAATGGTTTTGCTTTTCTGAAGCTGGCATGCAGTTGTCATCAGTAAATGACGTGGTTCCCTTTGTATCATATCCAGTCGGTGCAAATTTCTACGGTTCTTTTGTATTCAATCCCTGTTTACCCTGAAAGTCTGACAGCCGTTGCTCTCATCCGTTCGGGTTCCCAGCTGATTGAATAGGGGCAGCTGTAGCACCTCAAATTTGCACCTATCATTGTACATACCATTTCATATTAGGTCATAGCATATCATGTTCCATTGCATAACATTTGCATTGTCCTCAGTTGCCTCAAGAGCAAGCAAGCAGAAATTAGGTCAAACTGATCAGGAGATCAATCCACCAAGCAAGCAAGTGTGTTTCTCAAGGAATCAAAGCCCTAGGGTTTGCCCAACAAGTTCACATGACTTGGAGGTCTATTTGAAGTGTTCAAGTCAAGGGTTGAAGGCTCAGAGGTCATCAGTCAATGCATAGCCAGGCAAAAACCCTAGAAAGTCAACAGTCAATCAAGGTAGTGGATGGTGGCCATTCTTGTGGAATTTGGGCACCATGGTCAACAATCAAGAGTTCATATGTCTTGGGACATCATTTGAAGTCAAGATCTCAAGGAATTAGGGTTTGGAATTCATCAGTTCATGCATAGACAGTCAAAAACCCTAGAAAGTCAAAGTTGGTCAACTGTGGTTGATTCTTTGGTTCTGATGGATGGAAATGGTTTGAAGGAGCTTATTCATGTCCTAATAGACCTTATATGTCATGGCAATCAACATCATGGGAGAATTTGAAGCAAATCAGAAAAATTCCCAAAATAGAAACTGGACCTGTAATTTCAACTGCCAAAAATAGAAACTTCTTGATCCTCAACTTGCATCATGATACAAGCTTCAAATGAATTTTTTCCCAACATGAAAGTTGAAGATCTTGTTCTCCCATTTTCAAAAAGTCCAAGAACTCTCAAATCCCATGTATGGTTGTCAAGATATGATCAAATCATTTTCACAAAATCTTGAACTTCAAAGAGGCATATCTCTCAAGCCATAAGGCCAAATTTGGTGGGGTTTTTTCCTACAAACCACATTTTTCATCCTCTTTCCAAAAATATAAACTTCATGACCTAAAACCTTGCCAATCAAAATGGCATTTTTGGACCTTTTTCATTTTAAATCAAAGTTTGACCAAACTTTGACTTTTTGAATTAGAACTTTTTTCACCATTTTGCCAATTGAGATTGCTTTCATATCATATTTGAGACATGTTCCAAGCTTAAATTCATGTTCATACCACCCTTACACCATAATTTTGGCAAAGATGCATAATTGGCAAAATGTGCAATTTGGCTCCATTCAAACAAAGCAAGCTAGCAACTCATGAAACAACCAGAAACAGAATTTACAAAGGTCCTGTACAGCATCATTAAGGCCCAAAATCGTGCCATTCACACCTCTCTATCCACTTAGGTGCAGCTTAGCATTTTTGGCATTTTTGTTCATTTAATTAAACTTGGATTAGCATATGATTAAGTGAGCTTAAACAGAAATATAAAAGGTGTTTCTCAGCATTTGCAACCCTAGTTTTTGGACAGCCACCAAACAGAAAACTTCATTATTTCCTCTCTTGCAATTTGGCATTTCTGCTCGATTTGAAAAAACCCTCAAAGGCCACGAGGAATCCTTGCATCATTCATCATTTGGATCATATTGTAAGGCATCTTGAGCCCTTAAATCCTAACTGGAAGCTCCTCTCCTCGTTCTGTTTTCACCAAGGTCCATTCATGGCAAGTTGTGGTTTGGACATTTTCGTGCATCATTGAGCCAAGCAACCTCAAGTATCCTTCATTGCAAAGCATCATCTCCATCTGTTTGCACTTAAATCACCCAATACATCACTGTTTCAACAATTTCTTCAAAACCAAGTAAGTAATCGACTTCCATTATATGCCTTGCTATGCCATGTGTATGAAAGGTCCTTGAATGCTGATTCTAAAATGCTATGCCTTGCTTGAAATGATGCTCTTATGATGGAGAAATCTGAACTTTCATTTCCAAACACAAATATGCTTTCCTTCGATTTGATTTGTTTAGGTCGTTTTAATGGAAATGCACACCATATTCGTGTTGCCTGATGTTAAATGATGCTGTTGGTATGTTTGATTTGAATTCCTGAACATTTCGAAAATCCAAGTTGCATGAGGATGTTGATTGTATGCTGTTCATGTTGAACCTACCCTGTCCAGATTTTTTCCATGGTTAATATGTGCTTTGTTGTTGGTTGATGTTTACATGATGATAGTTGTTGCATAAACATTGATGCTGGTTATGTTCACTTTGTTCATGGTTGATAAATGATGATGCCATTGCCAAACCCTAGTTCATATGCATAAAACCCAGGAACATTGAATGCTATTGGCTCGGGTACTGTTGTATTGGATAGTAGCCAATCACAACATTTCGTTGTGTGCTTCAAAACTGTGTCGTTTGGATTAATGAGACACAGAATTACATTTGTGCCATCGGTTGACCACATGTTGACCTTGTTGCCATGCTATTTTGTTCATACCTCATCCAATTGTTCTCCAACTTGCAAAATTAATTTCTCATTCGTTTTAATTCCAAAAATTATGAAATCTTTTGCATGATGATCACCAATGAGTCTAGTATTTAATTATGATTTTTAATGATTTTTCCATTGGTTGGATTTTTTATGGTAATTATTTTCCCAACATGTATGCATAAATGATACCCTTGGCCATTTCAATTGTGAAATAATGATGTTGCATCCATTGAGCTTGAAATTTTTTATGGAGAAACTAGACATGTTGACCTTTGTTTCCATATAGAGTTTGTGGATTTCCCATTTGTGGTTTGCTGGATATGTTTTTTTGAAGTTATGTGTCACATTTGGTGTCATACCATGATCATGCATTTTCCCTAATTTTGTTCACATGCTTCCTTGCATCCAATTGACCCCATTTTTTGCATGAATGATCCTTTGTATGTCTATTTCATGTATGAATTTTCTTGGATTTAATCTTGCTGTTTTCCATTTAATTGTGATTTTTCTTCCCTGCCTAGTCCAAGGTTGACTTTTTGTGCTACATGTTGCCAAATCATTTGGGAAATTCTCATACCATATTGCATGATCATGAAATTTCATATGTGATAACTAGACATCTCAAACTTTGCATTGGTGTTAATCTCATTCATTTCCCATCTGTTTTCAATTTGATATGATTTTTTGAAGTTGACCCATGCTTGTTGACTTTCTTTGTACATGCTTGAACTTGGTTTGACTTCATGATTTTAGTTGACTGCCTTCCTCTCATCCAAATGCCATGAAATTTTACATGTCTACCATGCTAGATGTTAGGATTGAGGGTGATTTATTTGATGATTTTTGAAAATGTTTGGGTTGACTTTTGATGCAAGTCATTCTGTTGACTTTTGTATGCCTTCCTTTGCCTTACTTTGACTTCAAATGTTCATGAAATGATCATAATACATGATTTGAATGTGAGCCCAATTGTGATAGCTTCTCAAATGTTTGCCTTTGGTTTTGGTTGACTTTTCCTTGCTGCCTTGACTTTTTCTTCCATCCTTGACCCTAGGCTAGTCCTAGTGGTCTTCTGTGCTTACTATTGAGTTCCTGTTTCAGGTTGAGCACCATTGCCATTGAGATCATACAAATGTGATTGGTCTTGATTACATATCATGTACTAACCTTTGTTTTTGTAGGTTTGACTCATGTGTTTGAGTCTTGCTTTGCACAGTTGACCTTCTGTGGTTGACTGTTTATTCATTTCCTTTTGCTTTGAACTGTTGACTTGTTTACTAATAAGTTTGACTTTTTCAGGTACACTTTAGTTGCTTTAGTTGCTTGCTTTGCTTTTTAGCAATTGCTTTGAGGTATAAACATTTCTTCTTCATGTAGTCTGGAGACCCGGTCTGTTATTTGACCGGGCAAACTGTCTGAAGTCCTCCTTAAGAGGCAATGCCTGTGTGTGTTTAAATTTGTCCTAAGCAGGAAAAGTCCTCATTTGAGGCAATTGGTGGAAGGTAGGGATAAGTAGCCTATCCCCCACTATTCAGTATGTCCTCTCTTTGCTCCCATTACATGGTTGAAGCATTGAGATAAATACCCAAGATCTAATCGAGTCAATAATGTGGAGAGAGTTCCTACTTTCTGAACTCCCACACTTTCTTACATGCTCTCCCTGATCAGGGATAGAAGCAATGAGGCACACCCCTCATCTCCTTTTCATCTACTTCACCTTAGCCTCTCAATGGCAAGGTTAAGAGCGACCTTCACCCATTACAGTGGACTTTTATAGTCAAACCCTCTTGTGTGAGCCCCCTTGTTTGGCTATAGAGTGTGTTGTTTGATTCTCATTGACTGTTTGGTTGCTTCATATGCACTTGCTTGCCTGTATGTTATGCATTTGTCATCATCAATTACCATTAATGCATGAGCATCTCTTTTGTCTGTTTGACATCATTATTGTTGTTTACCCATTGAGGACAATTGTAAGTCCCACGAGTTGGCATTTGTTCCTATGATATGGAAGTGAGTATAAGTCCATCACATTGGCCACTCATCTTATCTTTGCTTGTTGTATTGTTTGTATGTGAGGATACAATTGTAAGTCCCACAAGTTGGCAGTTGTTTCCCTAGGATCATACTGTGTGTTAGAGTAAGTCCCACAAGTTGGCATCTGACATCCCTGTTTTGCTTTCTTTGTTTGTGAGAGGATGCAATTGTAAGTCCCACAAGTTGGCATTTGCTTTCCTATGATCATGTGTGGGGTTAACCTAAGTCCCACAAGCTGGCAGTTGACTCCCATACTTCTTCATTGTTTTCTTTTTTTGAGGAGATTAGTGTAAGACCATTGAGTGGCCTCTGATATCCATGTCTGTTTTAGGAGATTGGTGTAAATCCAGCTATTGGTATCCGATATCCGCTTTTGTTTGTGAGATTGGAGTAAGACCATTGAGTGGCATCCGGTATCATTTGTTTGTTTATTTTATCATTACTTACTTTCCATTCCAAAGGACACCCTTGAATCATTTCTCATATGATCTCAAGAAGTGAATCTCCTGAGAAGTTTTACTTTCCATCCTCACTCATTCATCCTCATTGTGTCCTAGAACCTTTTCACACTTTGATCTTAAACTTGACTTAGACATTGTGCAAACATCTTCATGTTTTTCAAACTAAAAACCTGGACCCAAGTCCTTGACTTTCTTCAAACTTCATTTCATAATACTTCTCTGAATCAATCCTAATCATACTCTGACTCCCTTTTCATAGTCATAATCAATTAATTTCACTCATTCACTTGTTTTGGCCATGTCCATTAATCTTTTCATGCCTTAGCCGTAGGTTTCAATTATCATTGTGGTTGATGTAAACCTCACCTTATCTTTAGTGAGTCGACAGTAAGACTTCCATACTGAAAATAGGGTTAACCCCTCTCGTACGTCGAAGCTATCCTCGCATGGTGGATGTTGGTTTTTGGTCGAGTGTTCTCCCATTGATAATGAAAAGCCTCAGTGCTATTGTTTAAAATTGAATCCAACTCACTTTTTGGAAGTCTTTTAGCCGAACTACGGTGTTTTGATCCTTACCTTTGATGGAAGGTACGTAGGCAGCGGGTTCATCCGCTCAAACCCAATAAAACTTGTACATTCTTTCCTCACCATCTCACTCATGTTTGCACAATGCATATGTCTTAACAAATAACAATCTTTTACAATAAATGTGAAAAGGGCTCCCTAGGAGTACCTAGGACGTAGTGGGTGCCTAACCCCTTCCCATTGCGTAATTTACCCCTTACCCGGAATCTCTGATCTTTTATTAGTTTTCTACGTGTAAAACTTCTTAGGCTTTTGTTCGCTTTTTAGCCAATCCTTTGGATAAATAAAAGTGCGGTGGCGACTCGAAACTTCATTGTATGCTTTGCTTATGGTTTAATTGATAAATCATATGGCGACGAATACACCGCTACACATATCTGCAAATGTCATTCACTCTCGACTATTTTTGAAAGCTTTGGGCATCTATAAAGCCATAATATTCGTCGCACAGTTCTAAAAAAAATTCCTTCAAAATCGATAGTTCGTCACATATACCAACTAGGGTATTCTCTAGTTCCCTAATATCACATTCTTTACCGACCATTTACAACACATACCGACTAGGGCTTCTATCGTGTCTGAATGTCATGTATCTAGGTTAATTCCCCTTTGTAAACCTAGTTTTATCTCACATTCTTTCACTAGCCTACTAGGGTTCGCATATTAACCAATTAGACCAATAAGAGTCTATACTTTCAAAGCTTATCTAATTATGGTGTATGCTTTTATCGACTTACCTATTAGGGCTTTATTCATGCATATAAATTTTAGTCACAATTAGTCGTGAATGAGGCATAAAAGTATGTTAACACATCCTAAGTACATGTCATTGCACCATAGCCACACATCTAAGGCATACAAGTGAAAATCATCAAAGTTACATAAGGTGTAGTCAGTTACACTAAAGGTGTTGCACTAACTCTTTGTCCCAAAAATATGCAAATTTTAGAGATGGTAACCGATTACACTTTTGGTGTAACCGGTTACACCAACTTGTTGTTTCATAAAAAAAATGAGTTTTCAGGGGTGGTAATTGAATACACCAAAAGTGCAATCAGTTACACCTGCAAATGTTTTCTGAATTTCCCAAAATCCATCAATTTTTCATACAAACCACAACTAACATATTACATGCATTAATTCTCATCAATTATAATACATGAAAAATGTTTAGAGGTGAAAACTTGTCATCACCTAACAAGATCATATATTTCACACTCGAGATCTTTATTGCATATGCAAGCTTCATCTATGAACATATGGTAAACACCCTTAACACCTTAGGCCCATCAAGGATTCATGAAATTTTAGATTAACAACATAGATTGCAACAAATTCACAGCGATCATATTCTCCCACATACATGCATCTTTACAGTCTATCAATCCACGTTCCATGAAATTTCCCTAACCCTGACATGCAATTTCCTATAAAGGAATATTCCCCAAAAGTGATAACTACCTAGAACCCCACCTTTAAGCTAATGAAACCTTAGCTTTGAGATTGATGATGATGATCTTGGGTGTTAGAAACTTCCACTATTTTCCTTGCATTCAAGGTTCCAACCAAGATTCTCAAGAGTTTGATGAATTGTGGAAATGATGATGAAAATTTATGATTAAAAGTTTCCTTGTTGCTTTTTCTTCAAGAAACTACAATTTCTTCACATATGCAAGTTGAATTGAAGAAGTTGAGCAAGAACTTTTCCCGTTACTTCCTGAAGGAACTCGCCTCTCCCTCGTCTCTTTATCTATCTTTCTCAAAATTTGATTTAAAAGATAGAATGGAAGTAAAAAAATGAGGGATTCTTATTTCATTTTTCCATAGAGAGTTCACATGCACAAAGATTTAATTACCCTTGTAATCCATTATAATTCACTATTGACAATGTTGATATCTTAATCGTGGTTTAAAAAACTTCATTAGGGTTCATCTCCTCATTAACAAGAGATTATACCAATAATAGACAATGATCATGTTATTATAGAACGTACCCATTAAATCCTCCCCCTTAATTAAAATTTTTTCCTCAAATTTAGAGATTTACACGAACAAATGAAGGTACAAATCTTGCATCTCCGATTCCAGTTCCCACGTGGCCTCGTCCGGGTGTGATTCTTCCTAAAGGATTTTAACGATGTGGGTTTATTTCTTCCTTAACTCCTAGATGGCACAATCCATTATACTTCGTGGTTGAGGTTCGAAGAAGAGAACAAATTTTACTCAACCATGTATGGAAAAATAAGAAGAAGCGAATCCATAATGAATTAGGATGAATTGGTAACCCTCTCTTATGCACTTCCCTTATAATTGATCATCTCAAATAGGAATGATTTGGTACACAAATCCTCTAGTTAAATAGGAGAATTACATCCATGTCTTGATTGAAACTAAAATAATCAAACCTAGATTGCAACTTCAAATCCAACAACTGACTTTGCCAAATCCTCTCCGTCATGTCACATGTAATACTCGGGTTGATAATTAGGATACAATGCTAATTATAAGTCCATGCAAACTAAAGATCAATATTTTGAAACCTTTCCAATAGCTCTAGCTCTAACACCATCAATTTAGCCATACACATTTCCTTCCTGGGTGGTACTTCAACTAGAAATCATAATTTTTCACATATTCCATCCATCTCCTTTGCCGCATATTCAATTACTTTTGAACAAAGAGCTATTTCAGGATCTTATGACCGGTGTACATTTCAAAATGAAACCCATACAAATAATGGAACCACATCTTGAGTGAAAAAACAATAACAGCTAACTCAAGATCGTGCGACTGATAGTTCTCTTTATGAGGCTTCAACTACTGAGACACATACACTACAACCTAACCATTTTTCATTAGGATACCTCTTTATCCCTCCTATGAAGCATTAGAAAATACTTCATAAGATTGATTAGGATTAGGAATTATTAGAACGGGAGTGGTGGTTTACTTCTTTTTTAACTTGATAAAACTCCGTTTGCACTCTGAATTCCAAGGAAACAAAATATCTTTTCGAGTGAGTCTAGTCATTGGCAATTCCAATTGAGAAGAGCCTTTGATAAATCTCTGATAATATCCAGGCAGCCCTGAAAAGCTTCTCACCTGAGGAGCGCTCTTGGGTCTCTCCCAATTAATCACAACTTCCACTTTTGGAGAATCCACTACTACACCTCCTTTAGATATGACATGACCAAGAAACATCAATTTGGTCATCCATAAATCAAACTTGCTAACTTTTTCAACAAGTTACTTTTCCTGCAAAACTAATAGAACAATCCTTAAATGCTCCAAGTGGTCTCATGAAGTATGGATGTAAATTCAAATATCGTTCATAAAGATTACCATAAAATGATTAAGATAACGTTGGAATATACGGTTCATGTAATCCATAAAGACGACGATAACATTAGTCACTCTGAATGGCTTTACAAGGAATTTTTAATGATCATATTGAGTCCTAATTGCATACTTCGGTGTATCAGAACTTGTCACTAAAATTTGATGTAACCCGACCGTAAATCAATCTTTAAGAGAATGCATGATCTTTTCAAGTGATCCTGAAAGTCATTGATCTTGGGTATGGGTATACTTGTTCTTGATGGTAACTTTGTTCAACTGAAGTTAGTCGATGCACAGATGCATCCCATCATCCTTCGTCTTCACGAACATGAACAGAGCTCCCCCCAAAGACACACTCGGCGGATGAAATCTTTATATAACAAACCTTCAAATTAACTCTTTAATTCTCTGAGCTCGATCGGCGACATACGCTACATGACAACAGAAACTAGAGTCGTTCCAAGAACTAGATCAATGGAGAATTCCACTACTCTTTCAGGAGGTAGAGAAATGACATCCTCGGGGAATACTTCGAGAAAATCACAAACTACTGGAATTTGCAAGACATTCATCTTTTCACTCGAATCCATTGTGAGAATTAAGAGAAAGACTTTTTCTAACTTAAACAAACAATTTTCTAGGTTTACCGTACCTTCCCAAATAAAGAGTTATACCCCAATAGATTGAGTATAACTAATTTGTTAATTCGTCATAATACTAAATAAATAAATAATTTTAAGGAATGGACGCAATTAACAAATATTGAGATACAAAATTCTAAAAAAGGTCTGATCGTTTTTAATATATCATATATTTAATCTTTTTATTTTATTTTCTATTAAAAACAAAACCTTTATAAAAATCCCCAATTTTTCATATTTTGTACAGTAATGTTGTTTTGTTGAGATTAAGCAATATTTATGGATACAAGTTTATATTACTTAAGAATGATTTAGGACATCCGATAAATTATCCATTAATACTTTTTTCTTCTCGTGAGTTCAGTTGGATTAAAATTTAACACGTGGCTTCGCATAGGTGGTGATTTTTACTGTTTGTTTTTGAGTTGTATATAAGATTTTTCTCTTTCTCTTGTTGATTTGTTTCTTTTTATGGGATGCTTTTTCCTTTTGTTTTAGTATTGTCGAAAAAGAAAAAATAACACCAACTAAAGAAAGAAGACACCCAAAAACACTCAACAATACCAAACACACCATCACCAAAAGCAACAATCACAGTCAATATATTAAATTACACTTCATACATAGCATTTAAGTTACTTGGAAATTTTATTATTATTATAATTATTATTATTCAAAAATTCTATTATTATTATTATTATTATTATTATTATTATCATCAATGTTATTATTATTATTATTCATATACATGTTATAAACAAAGGATTATTACTCTTGAAATTATTTCAACCAATGTATTTTACTAAATTTGTTTAGAGTTTTATATTTGACATAATTATAATTAGTAAAACACACGTATATTCTATATAAGTCCGATATCTACAGTTTTTGAAGGTAACAAAACTTTCCCTTTCTTTATTTTCAATAACCACATCTCTACGGGTCACCATATTTTAATTTTTATTATATATCTAAAGATTGCAATGTGTTGTTGTCTCCATTTAGTTTTAATGTATCAAACTTTTTTTTGGCTTAAGTACATTTTTTTATTGATTTTGATATTAAAATTCATAAATAAAAAGAAATAGAAATATATAAAATGCATATGGATGGTAAACCGAGAAATACTTTAGGTAATAGAAATAAAAATGTACATATTTATTTCATTTACTCCTTTAAATTAATAAATCAAATGATGTAACTGAATAAGGAGCAAGTTCAACATTCATGTCATTGCTTGCATTTTCTAGTGAAGCTCTTTTGGGTACAATCTGTACATATACAAAATGAAACAAAATCATGTATTAGAATTTTTTTATATATATAATCAATGTTGATTAACCTTAAATTTAAACAACTTATAAAAAATTTAAATTAAAACATAAAAAAATTCATTTCAAAATATTACAATATATATCTATGACAAACTACGTATTTTGTTTAAAAATAAAGTGTACCTTTGTTGGTTCGGAGAAAGAATTTTCATCCATTTTATTTAAAGATGTAAGCATCATTTTTGATGAACCAGATCGTTGCACATTTGATTTTAAATTATTTATTAAAATCTCTAAATTTTCAATTGAGCTTCCAAAGTTTACTACCTGCAATAAGTGCACAATCAAATAATTAATAATTAAATACTTTAAATCAAAATATATTCCTTATAAAAAATTTGAGTTATTTTACCTTGACTTTTAGATAATTTTTCCCATCTTGAGAATTTGTATACTGAATTGCAGAAGCAACAATCGAGCTAGAAGAATTGTAGAGAGTTGAATTAAGAAATATTGCTCCATTAGAATCAATGAAAAATTGTTGGAGCCAATAACTTGGAGTTCCATAATTTTGATAAGTGTTGAATACAATTGCATCTGGTATCCAACTGTTTCATATAAAAATATAAATTAAATAAATCATATATTTATTTACATACATAAATAATAAATAATAAATAAATGATAAGAAATTAGAAAATTACTATTTGTCATTTGTGTTTACAAAGAGTGGTGCATAAGCAACCATGCTGACGACATCGCTGTAGAAAATTGAAAAATGATTAAAATTTAACTCAAAAAACACAAACTTTATAAATTAAATATCATAAAATTTTATATATAATAAAATCTAACCTATTTTTTTCAAGTCCAATAAGAAATGCAGCTTCAGCCACAGCTGCATAAAGGCTTCCATTGCCTGCATCTTCCTTCCAAACAGCATACTCACTAACATATGCCTATAAATTGTAATTAATAAAACATGAGCAAATTTATATATCAATAATATTTTAAATGCCTATTTTACCTTCTAAAAAAATATAATTAATCATTTTTAAATAAATAATTTTTTTAATAATAAAACCTTTGGACCGGATCGTGGTGCTTTATCGAATTTGGTATACTGGGAAAACATGTCCTTAGAATTTGTATAAATCTAACAATTGAAAAAAGTATTAGTAATAATGTAAGATACTCAACCTAAACTCAAATTTAATAATTATAAATAAATAATAATAATATTAATAGTAATAATAATAAATTGAAAAAACAATTAATAATTAAATCAGCAATATTATTACATGAAAATCATAAAGGTCTGCAGGATGATTTAATGGATATTGAGAACCATCACAATTTGAGATAATTTGAATATCAGGATATCTATCTTTTATAGCTTTATAGAACTCGAGATAATTTCCTTGATAGTTATGTTTACCACAATCTTCATTCCCAACTCCAACATATCTCAAATCAAATGACTTTGGATGTCCCATGGAAGCTCTAAGAGAACCCCATTTTGATTCTGGAGAACCTCTAGCAAACTCAATACCATCTAGAGCTTCCTAATAATTAATGATCAAAAAGTATAAATAACAATTAATTAATTAATTAATTAAAAATATAAATATAATCTAGATAATAAAAATAATATTAAGGAAATTATACTTGTACAAATGGTGAAATTGCAGACGTATTAATTTCATCATGATGACTAATACCATTATTAAACACCCATATTGGATATGCCCCAAGATCCTCTGATAACTGTTTAACAAAGAAAAAAATTATTAATTTTTAATTTAATAAAAATACAATTAATATTTAAAAATAGAAAAGAAAAATTACTTGAAGCCCTTCAAAATAACCAAATCCATCATCGGTCCAATACTTCCATATATCATTATAGTGGCCAGGTCTCTCTTCCCATGCTCCAACTGTATCTTTCCATCTAAATGCATATTTAAGGTAATCTCCTTCAACATAACAACCACCTATATAAAAAAATATAATATATATTTATCACTTAATAAAAAATTTAATAAAAAAAAGATGGAAAAGAATAAAAAAATTCCATTAAAAAAATAATTATTCGCAGTGATTCCAACTCAATATTATTGTATCATACCTGGGAATCTAAAAGTTTTTGGCTTTAAATCTGCCACCATTTGAAAAAGGTCATTTCGAAAACCATGACCCTGTTGTGTCCAATGTGTCCAATAATGATTAATGAGATAAATTCTTATAAAAGAGAAAAAATTAAATAATCTAAGAATAAATAAATATAAATATAATTTTATGCATAATATACCTTATATGTATCTAAAGGCATGGCTGAGATTTGATCTAACCATAATACTCCTTTTTTGTTTGTTGTTATTTGTAGGTTCGAATTGTGATTAGTGCTTTTGGCTTCAAGAATTATTTCCATCTTACTCCACTTTGTAGCATTAACTCCCGAAGCTCTGATGTTGATTCATTAATAACTTAATAATTAGTTTAATTATGTTTCACAATAATAAAATTAATGAACTTTTATTAATGAACAAGACGTTGTTTCAAAAAATTAATTAAAGAAATAGAATTATAACCTTATTTTGGTTGAAGCTAGTTTAACACCATTATCAGATCCAACAAATGAAATTTGTAAATTAATTCGACCAAGTGATCTAACATAGAATACTACTTTATATTTCTTCCCTTCCTCGATATTCTGATTATATAAAACATTGTAAAAAATATTATGAATACCTTTAATTTTTCATATGATAAATAAAATGTTGTATTAATTGATACTCACCATTCCCCAAAAACCAGGATTGGAAATACCAACACCACCACGTGGACAAGATTTTCTATGACAAAGAACATCCATACGTAATGCAATTTTATTACGCTCAAAACAAGAAGAACGTTCCGTTGATACAATAATGGATGATTGATTTTCTCCAATAATTGTCCACGGATAAATATTTGAGGTCCCATTAATGGAACCTTCTGCTTCAAAACCTGAAACATTAATTTACAAAAGATATAATATAATGCAATAGATCTAACAGTTGAAAAAATATTAAAATGGAAAAAAAATTACTAACATAAATTTTCAAAGAAAATACATGAAATTTGTCTCTTATTAGAAAAATAAATTCAAAGGTGAATTTTTTCTGTGCGAATATATATACCTCGATTATTCACAAGTTCTGCCCATAATCCTCCAGCTCCCGCATGATTAATCTCCTGAAAAATATATATTACATCAATGTATTATAAGATAACACTACCAGAGTACTTTATCTGGAATCATTAAATTTATTAAAGTATATTGAACTGTAGTTTACTTCAAAAAATGCTCCAAAAAATGTATCTGGAATAAGCCTTCCAGAACCAGCATCAATTACTAGTTTTGATGTGATCTCATTGGCATTAACACCATAGTGGCATGTAGAAATAACCAAAAACACGCCTAAATATAAAATAAAATAAGTGAGAGAACTTAAGAAAGACATTGTAAATTTGTAATGTATTTTTGTTAATCATTTTCACTCGTATTTATCAAGGAAGAACAATCTATAAATTGAAGATAGTGATAAGGATGATGAGTTGTTAACAATATAATATATAAGTTGGATGTTTTCTATTTTTAAATTAGATTGTTATGTACTAACGTGTAAAATATTCTCATCATACCTCATAATGGATTATTGTGCAACTCTGTCAATAAACAATTAATATATATTATTTTTACATCTATTGCATAAATGGGACATCTTTCCCCATCCATCACTTGTCTTTCAGGTATGAACACGGTACGAACTTAATTCACTATTGGAATATCTTTCCCCTCCTACTACCTCTAACATGTTCTAGACACGGGTCACTGAATCAATTATCGAATGGAACATCTCTCCACTTCCAATATCTCTTACATGAGCTAGACACTCTAATATATATTATATTTCCTTCCCTGGTCACCATTTATCATAGTCAGACTCGATTCATATATGCAAATGTCATTCACTCTCGACTATTTTTGAAAGCTTTGGGCATCTATAAAGCCATAATATTCGTCGCACAGTTCTAAAAAAAATTCCTTCAAAATCGATAGTTCGTCACATATACCAACTAGGGTATTCTCTAGTTCCCTAATATCACATTCTTTACCGACCATTTACAACACATACCGACTAGGGCTTCTATCGTGTCTGAATGTCATGTATCTAGGTTAATTCCCCTTTGTAAACCTAGTTTTATCTCACATTCTTTCACTAGCCTACTAGGGTTCGCATATTAACCAATTAGACCAATAAGAGTCTATACTTTCAAAGCTTATCCAATTATGGTGTATGCTTTTATCGACTTACCTATTAGGGCTTTATTCATGCATATAAATTTTAGTCACAATTAGTCGTGAATGAGGCATAAAAGTATGTTAACACATCCTAAGTACATGTCATTGCACCATAGCCACACATCTAAGGCATACAAGTGAAAATCATCAAAGTTACATAAGGTGTAGTCAGTTACACTAAAGGTGTTGCACTAACTCTTTGTCCCAAAAATATGCAAATTTTAGAGATGGTAACCGATTACACTTTTGGTGTAACCGGTTACACCAACTTGTTGTTTCATAAAAAAATGAGTTTTCAGGGGTGGTAATTGAATACACCAAAAGTGCAATCAGTTACACCTGCAAATGTTTTCTGAATTTCCCAAAATCCATCAATTTTTCATACAAACCACAACTAACATATTACATGCATTAATTCTCATCAATTATAATACATGAAAAATGTTTAGAGGTGAAAACTTGTCATCACCTAACAAGATCATATATTTCACACTCGAGATCTTTATTGCATATGCAAGCTTCATCTATGAACATATGGTGAACACCCTTAACACCTTAGGCCCATCAAGGATTCATGAAATTTTAGATTAACAACATAGATTGCAACAAATTCACAGCGATCATATTCTCCCACATACATGCATCTTTACAGTCTATCAATCCACGTTCCATGAAATTTCCCTAACCCTGACATGCAATTTCCTATAAAGGAATATTCCCCAAAAGTGATAACTACCTAGAACCCCACCTTTAAGCTAATGAAACCTTAGCTTTGAGATTGATGATGATGATCTTGGGTGTTAGAAACTTCCACTATTTTCCTTGCATTCAAGGTTCCAACCAAGATTCTCAAGAGTTTGATGAATTGTGGAAATGATGATGAAAATTTATGATTAAAAGTTTCCTTGTTGCTTTTTCTTCAAGAAACTACAATTTCTTCACATATGCAAGTTGAATTGAAGAAGTTGAGCAAGAACTTTTCCCGTTACTTCCTGAAGGAACTCGCCTCTCCCTCGTCTCTTTATCTATCTTTCTCAAAATTTGATTTAAAAGATAGAATGGAAGTAAAAAAATGAGGGATTCTTATTTCATTTTTCCATAGAGAGTTCACATGCACAAAGATTTAATTACCCTTGTAATCCATTATAATTCACTATTGACAATGTTGATATCTTAATCGTGGTTTAAAAAACTTCATTAGGGTTCATCTCCTCATTAACAAGAGATTATACCAATAATAGACAATGATCATGTTATTATAGAACGTACCCATTAAATCCTCCCCCTTAATTAAAATTTTTTCCTCAAATTTAGAGATTTACACGAACAAATGAAGGTACAAATCTTGCATCTCCGATTCCAGTTCCCACGTGGCCTCGTCCGGGTGTGATTCTTCCTAAAGGATTTTAACGATGTGGGTTTATTTCTTCCTTAACTCCTAGATGGCACAATCCATTATACTTCGTGGTTGAGGTTCGAAGAAGAGAACAAATTTTACTCAACCATGTATGGAAAAATAAGTAGAAGCGAATCCATAATGAATTAGGATGAATTGGTAACCCTCTCTTATGCACTTCCCTTATAATTGATCATCTCAAATAGGAATGATTTGGTACACAAATCCTCTAGTTAAATAGGAGAATTACATCCATGTCTTGATTGAAACTAAAATAATCAAACCTAGATTGCAACTTCAAATCCAACAACTGACTTTGCCAAATCCTCTCCGTCATGTCACATGTAATACTCGGGTTGATAATTAGGATACAATGCTAATTATAAGTCCATGCAAACTAAAGATCAATATTTTGAAACCTTTCCAATAGCTCTAGCTCTAACACCATCAATTTAGCCATACACATTTCCTTCCTGGGTGGTACTTCAACTAGAAATCATAATTTTTCACATATTCCATCCATCTCCTTTGCCGCATATTCAATTACTTTTGAACAAAGAGCTATTTCAGGATCTTATGACCGGTGTACATTTCAAAATGAAACCCATACAAATAATGGAACCACATCTTGAGTGAAAAAACAATAACAGCTAACTCAAGATCGTGCGACTGATAGTTCTCTTTATGAGGCTTCAACTACTGAGACACATACACTACAACCTAACCATTTTTCATTAGGATACCTCTTTATCCCTCCTATGAAGCATTAGAAAATACTTCATAAGATTGATTAGGATTAGGAATTATTAGAACGGGAGTGGTGGTTTACTTCTTTTTTAACTTGATAAAACTCCGTTTGCACTCTGAATTCCAAGGAAACAAAATATCTTTTCGAGTGAGTCTAGTCATTGGCAATTCCAATTGAGAAGAGCCTTTGATAAATCTCTGATAATATCCAGGCAGCCCTGAAAAGCTTCTCACCTGAGGAGCGCTCTTGGGTCTCTCCCAATTAATCACAACTTCCACTTTTGGAGAATCCACTACTACACCTCCTTTAGATATGACATGACCAAGAAACATCAATTTGGTCATCCATAAATCAAACTTGCTAACTTTTTCAACAAGTTACTTTTCCTGCAAAACTAATAGAACAATCCTTAAATGCTCCAAGTGGTCTCATGAAGTATGGAAGTAAATTCAAATATCGTTCATAAAGATTACCATAAAATGATTAAGATAACGTTGGAATATACGGTTCATGTAATCCATAAAGACGACGATAACATTAGTCACTCTGAATGGCTTTACAAGGAATTTTTAATGATCATATTGAGTCCTAATTGCATACTTCGGTGTATCAGAACTTTTCACTAAAATTTGATGTAACCCGACCGTAAATCAATCTTTAAGAGAATGCATGATCTTTTCAAGTGATCCTGAAAGTCATTGATCTTGGGTATGGGTATACTTGTTCTTGATGGTAACTTTGTTCAACTGAAGTTAGTCGATGCACAGATGCATCCCATCATCCTTCGTCTTCACGAACATGAACAGAGCTCCCCCCAAAGACACACTCGGCGGATGAAATCTTTATATAACAAACCTTCAAATTAACTCTTTAATTCTCTGAGCTCGATCGGCGACATACGCTACATGACAACAGAAACTAGAGTCGTTCCAAGAACTAGATCAATGGAGAATTCCACTTCTCTTTCAGGAGGTAGAGAAATGACATCCTCGGGGAATACTTCGAGAAAATCACAAACTACTGGAATTTGCAAGACATTCATCTTTTCACTCGAATCCATTGTGAGAATTAAGAGAAAGACTTTTTCTAACTTAAACAAACAATTTTCTAGGTTTACCGTACCTTCCCAAATAAAGAGTTATACCCCAATAGATTGAGTATAACTAATTTGTTAATTCGTCATAATACTAAATAAATAAATAATTTTAAGGAATAGACGCAATTAACAAATATTGAGATACAAAATTCTAAAAAAGGTCTGATCGTTTTTAATATATCATATATTTAATCTTTTTATTTTATTTTCTATTAAAAACAAAACCTTTATAAAAATCCCCAATTTTTCATATTTTGTACAGTAATGTTGTTTTGTTGAGATTAAGCAATATTTATGGATACAAGTTTATATTACTTAAGAATGATTTAGGACATCCGATAAATTATCCATTAATATTTTTTCTTCTCGTGAGTTCAGTTGGATTAAAATTTAACACGTGGCTTCGCATAGGTGGTGATTTTTACTGTTTGTTTTTGAGTTGTATATAAGATTTTTCTCTTTCTTTGTTGATTTGTTTCTTTTTATTGGATGCTTTTTCCTTTTGTTTTAGTATTGTCGAAAAAGAAAAAATAACACCAACTAAAGAAAGAAGACACCCAAAAACACTCAACAATACCAAACACACCATCACCAAAAGCAACAATCACAGTCAATATATTAAATTACACTTCATACATAGCATTTAAGTTACTTGGAAATTTTATTATTATTATAATTATTATTATTCAAAAATTATATATTATTATTATTATTATTATTATTATTATCATCAATGTTATTATTATTATTATTCATATACATGTTATAAACAAAGGATTATTACTCTTGAAATTATTTCAACCAATGTATTTTACTAAATTTGTTTAGAGTTTTATATTTGACATAATTATAATTAGTAAAACACACGTATATTCTATATAAGTCCGATATCTACAGTTTTTGAAGGTAACAAAACTTTCCCTTTCTTTATTTTCAATAACCACATCTCTACGGGTCACCATATTTTAATTTTTATTATATATCTAAAGATTGCAATGTGTTGTTGTCTCCATTTAGTTTTAATGTATCAAACTTTTTTTTGGCTTAAGTACATTTTTTTATTGATTTTGATATTAAAATTCATAAATAAAAAGAAATAGAAATATATAAAATGCATATGGATGGTAAACCGAGAAATACTTTAGGTAATAGAAATAAAAATGTACATATTTATTTCATTTACTCCTTTAAATTAATAAATCAAATGATGTAACTGAATAAGGAGCAAGTTCAACATTCATGTCATTGCTTGCATTTTCAAGTGAAGCTCTTTTGGGTACAATCTGTACATATACAAAATGAAACAAAATCATGTATTAGAATTTTTTTATATATATAATCAATGTTGATTAACCTTAAATTTAAACAACTTATAAAAAATTTAAATTAAAACATAAAAAAATTCATTTCAAAATATTACAATATATATCTATGACAAACTACGTATTTTGTTTAAAAATAAAGTGTACCTTTGTTGGTTCGGAGAAAGAATTTTCATCCATTTTATTTAAAGATGTAAGCATCATTTTTGATGAACCAGATCGTTGCACATTTGATTTTAAATTATTTATTAAAATCTCTAAATTTTCAATTGAGCTTCCAAAGTTTACTACCTGCAATAAGTGCACAATCAAATAATTAATAATTAAATACTTTAAATCAAAATATATTCCTTATAAAAAATTTGAGTTATTTTACCTTGACTTTTAGATAATTTTTCCCATCTTGAGAATTTGTATACTGAATTGCAGAAGCAACAATCGAGCTAGAAGAATTGTAGAGAGTTGAATTAAGAAATATTGCTCCATTAGAATCAATGAAAAATTGTTGGAGCCAATAACTTGGAGTTCCATAATTTTGATAAGTGTTGAATACAATTGCATCTGGTATCCAACTGTTTCATATAAAAATATAAATTAAATAAATCATATATTTATTTACATACATAAATAATAAATAATAAATAAATGATAAGAAATTAGAAAATTACTATTTGTCATTTGTGTTTACAAAGAGTGGTGCATAAGCAACCATGCTGACGACATCGCTGTAGAAAATTGAAAAATGATTAAAATTTAACTCAAAAAACACAAACTTTATAAATTAAATATCATAAAATTTTATATATAATAAAATCTAACCTATTTTTTTCAAGTCCAATAAGAAATGCAGCTTCAGCCACAGCTGCATAAAGGCTTCCATTGCCTGCATCTTCCTTCCAAACAGCATACTCACTAACATATGCCTATAAATTGTAATTAATAAAACATGAGCAAATTTATATATCAATAATATTTTAAATGCCTATTTTACCTTCTAAAAAAATATAATTAATCATTTTTAAATAAATAATTTTTTTAATAATAAAACCTTTGGACCGGATCGTGGTGCTTTATCGAATTTGGTATACTGGGAAAACATGTCCTTAGAATTTGTATAAATCTAACAATTGAAAAAAGTATTAGTAATAATGTAAGATACTCAACCTAAACTCAAATTTAATAATTATAAATAAATAATAATAATATTAATAGTAATAATAATAAATTGAAAAAACAATTAATAATTAAATCAGCAATATTATTACATGAAAATCATAAAGGTCTGCAGGATGATTTAATGGATATTGAGAACCATCACAATTTGAGATAATTTGAATATCAGGATATCTATCTTTTATAGCTTTATAGAACTCGAGATAATTTCCTTGATAGTTATGTTTACCACAATCTTCATTCCCAACTCCAACATATCTCAAATCAAATGACTTTGGATGTCCCATGGAAGCTCTAAGAGAACCCCATTTTGATTCTGGAGAACCTCTAGCAAACTCAATACCATCTAGAGCTTCCTAATAATTAATGATCAAAAAGTATAAATAACAATTAATTAATTAATTAATTAATTAAAAATATAAATATAATCTAGATAATAAAAAATAATATTAAGGAAATTATACTTGTACAAATGGTGAAATTGCAGACGTATTAATTTCATCATGATGACTAATACCATTATTAAACACCCATATTGGATATGCACCAAGATCCTCTGATAACTGTTTAACAAACAAAAAAATTATTAATTTTTAATTTAATAAAAATACAATTAATATTTAAAAATAGAAAAGAAAAATTACTTGAAGCCCTTCAAAATAACCAAATCCATCATCGGTCCAATACTTCCATATATCATTATAGTGGCCAGGTCTCTCTTCCCATGCTCCAACTGTATCTTTCCATCTAAATGCATATTTAAGGTAATCTCCTTCAACATAACAACCACCTATATAAAAAATATAATATATATTTATCACTTAATAAAAAATTTAATAAAAAAAAGATGGAAAAGAATAAAAAAATTCCATTAAAAAAATAATTATTCGCAGTGATTCCAACTCAATATTATTGTATCATACCTGGGAATCTAAAAGTTTTTGGCTTTAAATCTGCCACCATTTGAAAAAGGTCATTTCGAAAACCATGACCCTGTTGTGTCCAATAATGATTAATGAGATAAATTCTTATAAAAGAGAAAAAATTAAATAATCTAAGAATAAATAAATATAAATATAATTTTATGCATAATATACCTTATATGTATCTAAAGGCATGGCTGAGATTTGATCTAACCATAATACTCCTTTTTTGTTTGTTGTTATTTGTAGGTTCGAATTGTGATTAGTGCTTTTGGCTTCAAGAATTATTTCCATCTTACTCCACTTTGTAGCATTAACTCCAGAAGCTCTGATGTTGATTCATTAATAACTTAATAATTAGTTTAATTTGTTTCACAATAATAAAATTAATGAACTTTTATTAATGAACAAGACGTTGTTTCAAAAAATTAATTAAAGAAATAGAATTATAACCTTATTTTGGTTGAAGCTAATTTGACACCATTATCAGATCCAACAAATGAAATTTGTAAATTAATTCGACCAAGTGATCTAACATAGAATACTACTTTATATTTCTTCCCTTCCTCGATATTCTGATTATATAAAACATTGTAAAAAATATTATGAATACCTTTAATTTTTCATATGATAAATAAAATGTTGTATTAATTGATACTCACCATTCCCCAAAAACCAGGATTGGAAATACCAACACCACCACGTGGACAAGATTTTCTATGACAAAGAACATCCATACGTAATGCAATTTTATTACGCTCAAAACAAGAAGAATGTTCCGTTGATACAATAATGGATGATTGATTTTCTCCAATAATTGTCCACGGATAAATATTTGAGGTCCCATTAATGGAACCTTCTGCTTCAAAACCTGAAACATTAATTTACAAAAGATATAATATAATGCAATAGATCTAACAGTTGAAAAAATATTAAAATTGATAAAAAAAAACTAACATAAATTTTCAAAGAAAATACATGAAACTTGTCTCTTATTAGAAAAATAAATTCAAAGGTGAATTTTTTCTGTGAGAATATATATACCTCGATTATTCACAAGTTCTGCCCATAATCCTCCAGCTCCCGCATGATTAATCTCCTGAAAAATATATATTACATCAATGTATTATAAGATAACACTACCAGAGTACTTTATCTGGAATCATTAAATTTATTTAAGTATATTGAACTCTAGTTTACTTCAAAAAATGCTCCAAAAAATGTATCTGGAATAAGCCTTCCAGAACCAGCATCAATTACTAGTTTTGATGTGATCTCATTGGCATTAACACCATAGTGGCATGTAGAAATAACCAAAAACACGCCTAAATATAAAATAAAATAAGTGAGAGAACTTAAGAAAGACATTGTAAATTTGTAATGTATTTTTGTTAATCATTTTCACTCGTATTTATCAAGGAAGAACAATCTATAAATTGAAGATAGTGATAAGGATGATGAGTTGTTAACAATATAATATATAAGTTGGATGTTTTCTATTTTTAAATTAGATTGTTATGTACTAACGTGTAAAATATTCTCATCATACCTCATAATGGATTATTGTGCAACTCTGTCAATAAACAATTAATATATATTATTTTTACATCTATTGCATAAATGGGACATCTTTCCCCATCCATCACTTGTCTTTCAGGTATGAACACGGTACGAACTTAATTCACTATTGGAATATCTTTCCCCTCCTACTAACTCTAACATGTTCTAGACACGGGTCACTGAATCAATTATCGAATGGAACATCTCTCCACTTCCAATATCTCTTACATGAGCTAGACACTCTATATATATTATATTTCCTTCCCTGGTCACCATTTATCATAGTCAGACTCGATTCATATATGCAAATGTCATTCACTCTCGACTATTTTTGAAAGCTTTGGGCATCTATAAAGCCATAATATTCCTCGCACAGTTCTAAAAAAAATTCCTTCAAAATCGATAGTTCGTCACATATACCAACTAGGGTATTCTCTAGTTCCCTAATATCACATTCTTTACCGACCATTTACAACACATACCGACTAGGGCTTCTATCGTGTCTGAATGTCATGTATCTAGGTTAATTCCCCTTTGTAAACCTAGTTTTATCTCACATTCTTTCACTAGCCTACTAGGGTTCGCATATTAACCAATTAGACCAATAAGAGTCTATACTTTCAAAGCTTATCTAATTATGGTGTATGCTTTTATCGACTTACCTATTAGGGCTTTATTCATGCATATAAATTTTAGTCACAATTAGTCGTGAATGAGGCATAAAAGTATGTTAACACATCCTAAGTACATGTCATTGCACCATAGCCACACAACTAAGGCATACAAGTGAAAATCATCAAAGTTACATAAGGTGTAGTCAGTTACACTAAAGGTGTTGCACTAACTCTTTGTCCTAAAAATATGCAAATTTTAGAGATGGTAACCGATTACACTTTTGGTGTAACCGGTTACACCAACTTGTTGTTTCATAAAAAAAATGAGTTTTCAGGGGTGGTAATTGAATACACCAATAGTGCAATCAGTTACACCTGCAAATGTTTTCTGAATTTCCCAAAATCCATCAATTTTTCATACAAACCACAACTAACATATTACATGCATTAATTCTCATCAATTATAATACATGAAAAATGTTTAGAGGTGAAAACTTGTCATCACTCAACAAGATCATATATTTCACACTCGAGATCTTTATTGCATATGCAAGCTTCATCTATGAACATATGGTGAACACCCTTAACACCTTAGGCCCATCAAGGATTCATGAAATTTTAGATTACCAACATAGATTGCAACAAATTCACAGTAATCATATTCTCCCACATACATGTATCTTTACAGTCTATCAATCCACGTTGCATGAAATTTCCCTAACCCTGACATGCAATTTCCTATAAAGGAATATTCCCCAAAGTGATAACTACCTAGAACCCCACCTTTAAGCTAATGAAACCTTAGCTTTGAGATTGATGATGATGATCTTGGGTGTTAGAAACTTCCACTATTTTCCTTGCATTCAAGGTTCCAACCAAGATTCTCAAGAGTTTGATGAATTGTGGAAATGATGATGAAAATTTATGATTAAAAGTTTCCTTGTTGCTTTTTCTTCAAGAAACTACAATTTCTTCACATATGCAAGTTGAATTGAAGAAGTTGAGCAAGAACTTTTCCCGTTACTTCCTGAAGGAACTCGCCTCTCCCTCGTCTCTTTATCTATCTTTCTCAAAATTTGATTTAAAAGATAGAATGGAAGTAAAAAAATGAGGGATTCTTATTTCATTTTTCCATAGAGAGTTCACATGCACAAAGATTTAATTACCCTTGTAATCCATTATAATTCACTATTGACAATGTTGATATCTTAATCGTGGTTTAAAAAACTTCATTAGGGTTCATCTCCTCATTAACAAGAGATTAAACCAATAATAGACAATGATCATGTTATTATAGAATGTACGCCATTAAATCCTCCCCCTTAATTAAAATTTTTTCCTCAAATTTAGAGATTTACACGAACAAATGAAGGTACAAATCTTGCATCTCCGATTCCAGTTCCCACGTGGCCTCGTCCGGGTGTGATTCTTCCTAAAGGATTTTAACGATGTGGGTTTATTTCTTCCTTAACTCTTAGATGGCACAATCCATTATACTTCGTGGTTGAGGTTCGAAGAAGAGAACAAATTTTACTCAACCATGTACGGAAAAATAAGTAGAAGCGAATCCATAATGAATTAGGATGAATTGGTAAACCTCTCTTATGCACTTCCCTTATAATTGATCATCTCAAATAGGAATCATTTGGTACACAAATCCTCTAGTTAAATATGAGAATTACATCCATGTCTTGATTGAAACTAAAATAATCAAACCTAGATTGCAACTTCAAATCCAACAACTGACTTTGCCAAATCCTCTCCGTCATGTCACATGTAATACTCGGGTTGATAATTAGGATACAATGCTAATTATAAGTCCATGCAAACTAAAGATCAATATTTTGAAACCTTTCCAATAGCTCTAGCTCTAACACCATCAATTTAGCCATACACATTTCCTTCCTGGGTGGTACTTCAACTAGAAATCATAATTTTTCACATATTCCATCCATCTCCTTTGCCGCATATTCAATTACTTTTGAACAAAGAGCTATTTCAGGATCTTATGACCGGTGTACATTTCAAAATGAAACCCATACAAATAATGGAACCACATCTTGAGTGAAAAAATAATAACAGCTAACTCAAGATCGTGCGACTGATAGTTCTCTTTATGAGGCTTCAACTACTGAGACACATACACTACAACCTAACCATTTTTATTAGGATACCTCTTTATCCCTCCTATGAAGCATTAGAAAATACTTCATAAGATTGATTAGGATTAGGAATTATTAGAACGGGAGTGGTGGTTTACTTCTTTTTTAACTTAATAAAACTCCGTTTGCACTCTGAATTCCAAGGAAACAAAATGCCTTTTCGAGTGAGTCTAGTCATTGGCAATTCCAATTGAGAAGAGCCTTTGATAAATCTCTGATAATATCCAGGCAGCCCTGAAAAGCTTCTCACCTGAGGAGCGCTCTTGGGTCTCTCCCAATTAATCACAACTTCCACTTTTGAGAATCCACTACTACACCTCCTTTAGATATGACATGACCAAGAAACATCAATTTGGTCATCCATAAATCAAACTTGCTAACTTTTTCAACAAGTTACTTTTCCTGCAAAACTAATAGAACAATCCTTAAATGCTCCAAGTGGTCTCATGAAGTATGTAAGTAAATTCGGATATCGTTTATAAAGATTACCATAAAATGATTAAGATAACGTTGGAATATACGGTTCATGTAATCCATAAAGACGACGATAACATTAGTCACTCTGAATGGCTTTACAAGGAATTTTTAATGATCATATTGAGTCCTAATTGCATACTTCGGTGTATCAGAACTTTTCACTAAAATTTTATGTAACCCGACCGTAAATCAATCTTTAAGAGAATGCATGATCTTTTCAAGTGATCCTGAAAGTCATTGATCTTGGGTATGGGTATACTTGTTCTTGATGGTAACTTTGTTCAACTGAAGTTAGTCGATGCACAGATGCATCCCATCATCCTTCGTCTTCACGAACATGAACAGAGCTCCCCCCAAAGACACACTCGGCGGATGAAATCTTTATATAACAATCCTTCAAATTAACTCTTTAATTCTCAGAGCTCGATCGGCGACATACGCTACATGACAACAGAAACTAGAGTCGTTCCAAGAACTAGATCAATGGAGAATTCCACTTCTCTTTCAGGAGGTAGAGAAATGACATCCTCGGGGAATACTTCGAGAAAATCACAAACTACTGGAATTTGCAAGACATTCATCTTTTCACTCGAATCCATTGTGAGAATTAAGAGAAAGACTTTTTCTAACTCAAACAAACAATTTTCTAGGTTTACCGTACCTTCCCAAATAAAGAGTTATACCCCAATAGATTGAGTATAACTAATTTGTTAATTCGTCATAATACTAAATAAATAAATAATTTTAAGGAATAGACGCAATTAACAAATATTGAGATACAAAATTCTAAAAAAGGTCCGATCGTTTTTAATATATCATATATTTAATCTTTTTATTTTATTTTCTATTAAAAACAAAACCTTTATAAAAATCCCCAATTTTTCATATTTTGTACAGTAATGTTGTTTTGTTGAGATTAAGCAATATTTATGGATACAAGTTTATATTACTTAAGAATGATTTAGGACATCCGATAAATTATCCATTAATATTTTTTCTTCTCGTGAGTTCAGTTGGATTAAAATTTAACACGTGGATTCGCATAGGTGGTGATTTTTACTGTTTGTTTTTGAGTTGTATATAAGATTTTTCTCTTTCTTTTGTTGATTTGTTTCTTTTTATTGGATGCTTTTTCCTTTTGTTTTAGTATTGTCGAAAAAGAAAAAATAACACCAACTAAAGAAAGAAGACACCCAAAAACACTCAACAATACCAAACACACCATCACCAAAAGCAACAATCACAGTCAATATATTAAATTACACTTCATACATAGCATTTAAGTTACTTGGAAATTTTATTATTATTATAATTATTATTATTCAAAAATTATATTATTATTATTATTATTATTATTATCATCAATGTTATTATTATTATTATTCATATACATGTTATAAACAAAGGATTATTACTCTTGAAATTATTTCAACCAATGTATTTTACTAAATTTGTTTAGAGTTTTATATTTGACATAATTATAATTAGTAAAACACACGTATATTCTATATAAGTCTGATATCTACAGTTTTTGAAGGTAACAAAACTTTCCCTTTCTTTATTTTCAATAACCACATCTCTACGGGTCACCATATTTTAATTTTTATTATATATCTAAAGATTGCAATGTGTTGTTGTCTCCATTTAGTTTTAATGTATCAAACTTTTTTTTGGCTTAAGTACATTTTTTTATTGATTTTGATATTAAAATTCATAAATAAAAAGAAATAGAAATATATAAAATGCATATGGATGGTAAACCGAGAAATACTTTAGGTAATAGAAATAAAAATGTACATATTTATTTCATTTACTCCTTTAAATTAATAAATCAAATGATGTAACTGAATAAGGAGCAAGTTCAACATTCATGTCATTGCTTGCATTTTCAAGTGAAGCTCTTTTGGGTACAATCTGTACATATACAAAATGAAACAAAATCATGTATTAGAATTTTTTTATATATATAATCAATGTTGATTAACCTTAAATTTAAACAACTTATAAAAAATTTAAATTAAAACATAAAAAAATTCATTTCAAAATATTACAATATATATCTATGACAAACTACGTATTTTGTTTAAAAATAAAGTGTACCTTTGTTGGTTCGGTGAAAGAATTTTCATCCATTTTATTTAAAGATGTAAGCATCATTTTTGATGAACCAGATCGTTGCACATTTGATTTTAAATTATTTATTAAAATCTCTAAATTTTCAATTGAGCTTCCAAAGTTTACTACCTGCAATAAGTGCACAATCAAATAATTAATAATTAAATACTTTAAATCAAAATATATTCCTTATAAAAAATTTGAGTTATTTTACCTTGACTTTTAGATAATTTTTCCCATCTTGAGAATTTGTATACTGAATTGCAGAAGCAACAATCGAGCTAGAAGAATTGTAGAGAGTTGAATTAAGAAATATTGCTCCATTAGAATCAATGAAAAATTGTTGGAGCCAATAACTTGGAGTTCCATAATTTTGATAAGTGTTGAATACAATTGCATCTGGTATCCAACTGTTTCATATAAAAATATAAATTAAATAAATCATATATTTATTTACATACATAAATAATAAATAATAAATAAATGATAATAAATTAGAAAATTACTATTTGTCATTTGTGTTTACAAAGAGTGGTGCATAAGCAACCATGCTGACGACATCGCTGTAGAAAATTGAAAAATGATTAAAATTTAACTCAAAAAACACAAACTTTATAAATTAAATATCATAAAATTTATATATAATAAAATCTAACCTATTTTTTTCAAGTCCAATAAGAAATGCAGCTTCAGCCACAGCTGCATAAAGGCTTCCATTGCCTGCATCTTCCTTCCAAACAGCATACTCACTAACATATGCCTATAAATTGTAATTAATAAAACATGAGCAAATTTATATATCAATAATATTTTACATGCCTATTTTACCTTCTAAATTAATCATTTTTAAATAAATAATTTTTTTAATAATAAAACCTTTGGACCGGATCGTGGTGCTTTATCGAATTTGGTATACTGGGAAAACATGTCCTTAGAATTTGTATAAATCTAACAATTGAAAAAAGTATTAGTAATAATGTAAGATACTCAACCTAAACTCAAATTTAATAATTATAAATAAATAATAATAATATTAATAGTAATAATAATAAATTGAAAAAACAATTAATAATTAAATCAGCAATATTATTACATGAAAATCATAAAGGTCTGCAGGATGATTTAATGGATATTGAGAACCATCACAATTTGAGATAATTTGAATATCAGGATATCTATCTTTTATAGCTTTATAGAACTCGAGATAATTTCCTTGATAGTTATGTTTACCACAATCTTCATTCCCAACTCCAACATATCTCAAATCAAATGACTTTGGATGTCCCATGGAAGCTCTAAGAGAACCCCATTTTGATTCTGGAGAACCTCTAGCAAACTCAATACCATCTAGAGCTTCCTAATAATTAATGATCAAAAAGTATAAATAACAATTAATTAATTAATTAATTAATTAAAAATATAAATATAATCTAGATAATAAAAAATAATATTAAGGAAATTATACTTGTACAAATGGTGAAATTGCAGACGTATTAATTTCATCATGATGACTAATACCATTATTAAACACCCATATTGGATATGCACCAAGATCCTCTGATAACTGTTTAACAAACAAAAAAATTATTAATTTTTAATTTAATAAAAATACAATTAATATTTAAAAATAGAAAAGAAAAATTACTTGAAGCCCTTCAAAATAACCAAATCCATCATCGGTCCAATACTTCCATATATCATTATAGTGGCCAGGTCTCTCTTCCCATGCTCCAACTGTATCTTTCCATCTAAATGCATATTTAAGGTAATCTCCTTCAACATAACAACCACCTATATAAAAAAATATAATATATATTTATCACTTAATAAAAAATTTAATAAAAAAAAGATGGAAAAGAATAAAAAAATTCCATTAAAAAAATAATTATTCGCAGTGATTCCAACTCAATATTATTGTATCATACCTGGGAATCTAAAAGTTTTTGGCTTTAAATCTGCCACCATTTGAAAAAGGTCATTTCGAAAACCATGACCCTGTTGTGTCCAATAATGATTAATGAGATAAATTCTTATAAAAGAGAAAAAATTAAATAATCTAAGAATAAATAAATATAAATATAATTTTATGCATAATATACCTTATATGTATCTAAAGGCATGGCTGAGATTTGATCTAACCATAATACTCCTTTTTTGTTTGTTGTTATTTGTAGGTTCGAATTGTGATTAGTGCTTTTGGCTTCAAGAATTATTTCCATCTTACTCCACTTTGTAGCATTAACTCCAGAAGCTCTGATGTTGATTCATTAATAACTTAATAATTAGTTTAATTTTGTTTCACAATAATAAAATTAATGAACTTTTATTAATGAACAAGACGTTGTTTCAAAAAATTAATTAAAGAAATAGAATTATAACCTTATTTGGTTGAAGCTAATTTGACACCATTATCAGATCCAACAAATGAAATTTGTAAATTAATTCGACCAAGTGATCTAACATAGAATACTACTTTATATTTCTTCCCTTCCTCGATATTCTGATTATATAAAACATTGTAAAAAATATTATGAATACCTTTAATTTTTCATATGATAAATAAAATGTTGTATTAATTGATACTCACCATTCCCCAAAAACCAGGATTGGAAATACCAACACCACCACGTGGACAAGATTTTCTATGACAAAGAACATCCATACGTAATGCAATTTTATTACGCTCAAAACAAGAAGAATGTTCCGTTGATACAATAATGGATGATTGATTTTCTCCAATAATTGTCCACGGATAATATTTGAGGTCCCATTAATGGAACCTTCTGCTTCAAAACCTGAAACATTAATTTACAAAAGATATAATATAATGCAATAGATCTAACAGTTGAAAAAATATTAAAATTGATAAAAAAAAAACTAACATAAATTTTCAAAGAAAATACATGAAACTTGTCTCTTATTAGAAAAATAAATTCAAAGGTGAATTTTTTCTGTGAGAATATATATACCTCGATTATTCACAAGTTCTGCCCATAATCCTCCAGCTCCCGCATGATTAATCTCCTGAAAAATATATATTACATCAATGTATTATAAGATAACACTACCAGAGTACTTTATCTGGAATCATTAAATTTATTTAAGTATATTGAACTCTAGTTTACTTCAAAAAATGCTCCAAAAAATGTATCTGGAATAAGCCTTCCAGAACCAGCATCAATTACTAGTTTTGATGTGATCTCATTGGCATTAACACCATAGTGGCATGTAGAAATAACCAAAAACACGCCTAAATATAAAATAAAATAAGTGAGAGAACTTAAGAAAGACATTGTAAATTTGTAATGTATTTTTGTTAATCATTTTCACTCGTATTTATCAAGGAAGAACAATCTATAAATTGAAGATAGTGATAAGGATGATGAGTTGTTAACAATATAATATATAAGTTGGATGTTTTCTATTTTTAAATTAGATTGTTATGTACTAACGTGTAAAATATTCTCATCATACCTCATAATGGATTATTGTGCAACTCTGTCAATAAACAATTAATATATATTATTTTTACATCTATTGCATAAATGGGACATCTTTCCCCATCCATCACTTGTCTTTCAGGTATGAACACGGTACGAACTTAATTCACTATTGGAATATCTTTCCCCTCCTACTAACTCTAACATGTTCTAGACACGGGTCACTGAATCAATTATCGAATGGAACATCTCTCCACTTCCAATATCTCTTACATGAGCTAGACACTCTAATATATATTATATTTCCTTCCCTGGTCACCATTTATCATAGTCAGACTCGATTCATATATGCAAATATCATTCACTCTCGACTATTTTTGAAAGCTTTGGGCATCTATAAAGCCATAATATACCTCGCACAGTTCTAAAAAAAATCCTTCAAAATCGATAGTTCGTCACATATACCAACTAGGGTATTCTCTAGTTCCCTAATATCACATTCTTTACTGACCATTTACAACACATACCGACTAGGGCTTCTATCGTGTCTGAATGTCATGTATCTAGGTTAATTCCCCTTTGTAAACCTAGTTTTATCTCACATTCTTTCACTAGCCTACTAGGGTTCGCATATTAACCAATTAGACCAATAAGAGTCTATACTTTCAAAGCTTATCTAATTATGGTGTATGCTTTTATCGACTTACCTATTAGGGCTTTATTCATGCATATAAATTTTAGTCACAATTAGTCGTGAATGAGGCATAAAAGTATGTTAACACATCCTAAGTACATGTCATTGCACCATAGCCACACAACTAAGGCATACAAGTGAAAATCATCAAAGTTACATAAGGTGTAGTCAGTTACACTAAAGGTGTTGCACTAACTCTTTGTCCTAAAAATATGCAAATTTTAGAGATGGTAACCGATTACACTTTTGGTGTAACCGGTTACACCAACTTGTTGTTTCATAAAAAAAATGAGTTTTCAGGGGTGGTAATTGAATACACCAATAGTGCAATCAGTTACACCTGCAAATGTTTTCTGAATTTCCCAAAATCCATCAATTTTTCATACAAACCACAACTAACATATTACATGCATTAATTCTCATCAATTATAATACATGAAAAATGTTTAGAGGTGAAAACTTGTCATCACTCAACAAGATCATATATTTCACACTCGAGATCTTTATTGCATATGCAAGCTTCATCTATGAACATATGGTGAACACCCTTAACACCTTAGGCCCATCAAGGATTCATGAAATTTTAGATTACCAACATAGATTGCAACAAATTCACAGTAATCATATTCTCCCACATACATGTATCTTTACAGTCTATCAATCCACGTTGCATGAAATTTCCCTAACCCTGACATGCAATTTCCTATAAAGGAATATTCCCCCAAAGTGATAACTACCTAGAACCCCACCTTTAAGCTAATGAAACCTTAGCTTTGAGATTGATGATGATGATCTTGGGTGTTAGAAACTTCCACTATTTTCCTTGCATTCAAGGTTCCAACCAAGATTCTCAAGAGTTTGATGAATTGTGGAAATGATGATGAAAATTTATGATTAAAAGTTTCCTTGTTGCTTTTTCTTCAAGAAACTACAATTTCTTCACATATGCAAGTTGAATTGAAGAAGTTGAGCAAGAACTTTTCCCGTTACTTCCTGAAGGAACTCGCCTCTCCCTCGTCTCTTTATCTATCTTTCTCAAAATTTGATTTAAAAGATAGAATGGAAGTAAAAAAATGAGGGATTCTTATTTCATTTTTCCATAGAGAGTTCACATGCACAAAGATTTAATTACCCTTGTAATCCATTATAATTCACTATTGACAATGTTGATATCTTAATCGTGGTTTAAAAAACTTCATTAGGGTTCATCTCCTCATTAACAAGAGATTAAACCAATAATAGACAATGATCATGTTATTATAGAATGTACGCCATTAAATCCTCCCCCTTAATTAAAATTTTTTCCTCAAATTTAGAGATTTACACGAACAAATGAAGGTACAAATCTTGCATCTCCGATTCCAGTTCCCACGTGGCCTCGTCCGGGTGTGATTCTTCCTAAAGGATTTTAACGATGTGGGTTTATTTCTTCCTTAACTCTTAGATGGCACAATCCATTATACTTCGTGGTTGAGGTTCGAAGAAGAGAACAAATTTTACTCAACCATGTACGGAAAAATAAGTAGAAGCGAATCCATAATGAATTAGGATGAATTGGTAACCTCTCTTATGCACTTCCCTTATAATTGATCATCTCAAATAGGAATCATTTGGTACACAAATCCTCTAGTTAAATATGAGAATTACATCCATGTCTTGATTGAAACTAAAATAATCAAACCTAGATTGCAACTTCAAATCCAACAACTGACTTTGCCAAATCCTCTCCGTCATGTCACATGTAATACTCGGGTTGATAATTAGGATACAATGCTAATTATAAGTCCATGCAAACTAAAGATCAATATTTTGAAACCTTTCCAATAGCTCTAGCTCTAACACCATCAATTTAGCCATACACATTTCCTTCCTGGGTGGTACTTCAACTAGAAATCATAATTTTTCACATATTCCATCCATCTCCTTTGCCGCATATTCAATTACTTTTGAACAAAGAGCTATTTCAGGATCTTATGACCGGTGTACATTTCAAAATGAAACCCATACAAATAATGGAACCACATCTTGAGTGAAAAAATAATAACAGCTAACTCAAGATCGTGCGACTGATAGTTCTCTTTATGAGGCTTCAACTACTGAGACACATACACTACAACCTAACCATTTTTTATTAGGATACCTCTTTATCCCTCCTATGAAGCATTAGAAAATACTTCATAAGATTGATTAGGATTAGGAATTATTAGAACGGGAGTGGTGGTTTACTTCTTTTTTAACTTAATAAAACTCCGTTTGCACTCTGAATTCCAAGGAAACAAAATGCCTTTTCGAGTGAGTCTAGTCATTGGCAATTCCAATTGAGAAGAGCCTTTGATAAATCTCTGATAATATCCAGGCAGCCCTGAAAAGCTTCTCACCTGAGGAGCGCTCTTGGGTCTCTCCCAATTAATCACAACTTCCACTTTTTGAGAATCCACTACTACACCTCCTTTAGATATGACATGACCAAGAAACATCAATTTGGTCATCCATAAATCAAACTTGCTAACTTTTTCAACAAGTTACTTTTCCTGCAAAACTAATAGAACAATCCTTAAATGCTCCAAGTGGTCTCATGAAGTATGTAAGTAAATTCGGATATCGTTATAAAGATTACCATAAAATGATTAAGATAACGTTGGAATATACGGTTCATGTAATCCATAAAGACGACGATAACATTAGTCACTCTGAATGGCTTTACAAGGAATTTTTAATGATCATATTGAGTCCTAATTGCATACTTCGGTGTATCAGAACTTTTCACTAAAATTTTATGTAACCCGACCGTAAATCAATCTTTAAGAGAATGCATGATCTTTTCAAGTGATCCTGAAAGTCATTGATCTTGGGTATGGGTATACTTGTTCTTGATGGTAACTTTGTTCAACTGAAGTTAGTCGATGCACAGATGCATCCCATCATCCTTCGTCTTCACGAACATGAACAGAGCTCCCCCCAAAGACACACTCGGCGGATGAAATCTTTATATACAATCCTTCAAATTAACTCTTTAATTCTCAGAGCTCGATCGGCGACATACGCTACATGACAACAGAAACTAGAGTCGTTCCAAGAACTAGATCAATGGAGAATTCCACTTCTCTTTCAGGAGGTAGAGAAATGACATCCTCGGGGAATACTTCGAGAAAATCACAAACTACTGGAATTTGCAAGACATTCATCTTTTCACTCGAATCCATTGTGAGAATTAAGAGAAAGACTTTTTCTAACTCAAACAAACAATTTTCTAGGTTTACCGTACCTTCCCAAATAAAGAGTTATACCCCAATAGATTGAGTATAACTAATTTGTTAATTCGTCATAATACTAAATAAATAAATAATTTAAGGAATAGACGCAATTAACAAATATTGAGATACAAAATTCTAAAAAAGGTCCGATCATTTTAATATATCATATATTTAATCTTTTATTTTATTTTCTATTAAAAACAAAACCTTTATAAAAATCCCCAATTTTTCATATTTTGTACAGTAATGTTGTTTTGTTGAGATTAAGCAATATTTATGGATACAAGTTTATATTACTTAAGAATGATTTAGGACATCCGATAATTATCCATTAATATTTTTTTCTTCTCGTGAGTTCAGTTGGATTAAAATTTAACACGTGGATTCGCATAGGTGGTGATTTTTACTGTTTGTTTTTGAGTTGTATATAAGATTTTTCTCTTTCTTTTGTTGATTTGTTTCTTTTTATTGGATGCTTTTTCCTTTTGTTTTAGTATTGTCGAAAAAAAAAAATAACACCAACTAAAGAAAGAAGACACCCAAAAACACTCAACAATACCAAACACACCATCACCAAAAGCAACAATCACAGTCAATATATTAAATTACACTTCATACATAGCATTTAAGTTACTTGGAAATTTTATTATTATTATAATTATTATTATTCAAAAATTATATTATTATTATTATTATTATTATCATCAATGTTATTATTATTATTATTCATATACATGTTATAAACAAAGGATTATTACTCTTGAAATTATTTCAACCAATGTATTTTACTAAATTTGTTTAGAGTTTTATATTTGACATAATTATAATTAGTAAAACACACGTATATTCTATATAAGTCTGATATCTACAGTTTTTGAAGGTAACAAAACTTTCCCTTTCTTTATTTTCAATAACCACATCTCTACGGGTCACCATATTTTAATTTTTATTATATATCTAAAGATTGCAATGTGTTGTTGTCTCCATTTAGTTTTAATGTATCAAACTTTTTTTTGGCTTAAGTACATTTTTTTATTGATTTTGATATTAAATTCATAAATAAAAAGAAATAGAAATATATAAAATGCATATGGATGGTAAACCGAGAAATACTTTAGGTAATAGAAATAAAAATGTACATATTTATTTCATTTACTCCTTTAAATTAATAAATCAAATGATGTAACTGAATAAGGAGCAAGTTCAACATTCATGTCATTGCTTGCATTTTCAAGTGAAGCTCTTTTGGGTACAATCTGTACATATACAAAATGAAACAAAATCATGTATTAGAATTTTTTATATATATAATCAATGTTGATTAACCTTAAATTTAAACAACTTATAAAAAATTTAAATTAAAACATAAAAAAATTCATTTCAAAATATTACAATATATATCTATGACAAACTACGTATTTTGTTTAAAAATAAAGTGTACCTTTGTTGGTTCGGTGAAAGAATTTTCATCCATTTTATTTAAAGATGTAAGCATCATTTTGATGAACCAGATCGTTGCACATTTGATTTTAAATTATTTATTAAAATCTCTAAATTTTCAATTGAGCTTCCAAAGTTTACTACCTGCAATAAGTGCACAATCAAATAATTAATAATTAAATACTTTAAATCAAAATATATTCCTTATAAAAAATTGAGTTATTTTACCTTGACTTTTAGATAATTTTTCCCATCTTGAGAATTTGTATACTGAATTGCAGAAGCAACAATCGAGCTAGAAGAATTGTAGAGAGTTGAATTAAGAAATATTGCTCCATTAGAATCAATGAAAAATTGTTGGAGCCAATAACTTGGAGTTCCATAATTTTGATAAGTGTTGAATACAATTGCATCTGGTATCCAACTGTTTCATATAAAAATATAAATTAAATAAATCATATATTTATTTACATACATAAATAATAAATAATATAATGATAATAAATTAGAAAATTACTATTTGTCATTTGTGTTTACAAAGAGTGGTGCATAAGCAACCATGCTGACGACATCGCTGTAGAAAATTGAAAAATGATTAAAATTTAACTCAAAAAACACAAACTTTATAAATTAAATATCATAAATTTTATATATAATAAATCTAACCTATTTTTTTCAAGTCCAATAAGAAATGCAGCTTCAGCCACAGCTGCATAAAGGCTTCCATTGCCTGCATCTTCCTTCCAAACAGCATACTCACTAACATATGCCTATAAATTGTAATTAATAAAACATGAGCAAATTTATATATCAATAATATTTTACATGCCTATTTTACCTTCTAAATAATCATTTTTAATAAATAATTTTTTAATAATAAAACCTTTGGACCGGATCGTGGTGCTTTATCGAATTTGGTATACTGGGAAAACATGTCCTTAGAATTTGTATAAATCTAACAATTGAAAAAAGTATTAGTAATAATGTAAGATACTCAACCTAAACTCAAATTTAATAATTATAAATAAATAATAATAATATTAATAGTAATAATAATAAATTGAAAAAACAATTAATAATTAAATCAGCAATATTATTACATGAAAATCATAAAGGTCTGCAGGATGATTTAATGGATATTGAGAACCATCACAATTTGAGATAATTTGAATATCAGGATATCTATCTTTTATAGCTTTATAGAACTCGAGATAATTTCCTTGATAGTTATGTTTACCACAATCTTCATTCCCAACTCCAACATATCTCAAATCAAATGACTTTGGATGTCCCATGGAAGCTCTAAGAGAACCCCATTTTGATTCTGGAGAACCTCTAGCAAACTCAATACCATCTAGAGCTTCCTAATAATTAATGATCAAAAAGTATAAATAACAATTAATTAATTAATTAATTAATTAAAAATATAAATATAATCTAGATAATAAAAAATAATATTAAGGAAATTATACTTGTACAAATGGTGAAATTGCAGACGTATTAATTTCATCATGATGACTAATACCATTATTAAACACCCATATTGGATATGCACCAAGATCCTCTGATAACTGTTTAACAAAAAAAAAATTATTAATTTTTAATTTAATAAAAATACAATTAATATTTAAAAATAGAAAGAAAAGAAAATTACTTGAAGCCCTTCAAAATAACCAAATCCATCATCGGTCCAATACTTCCATATATCATTATAGTGGCCAGGTCTCTCTTCCCATGCTCCAACTGTATCTTTCCATCTAAATGCATATTTAAGGTAATCTCCTTCAACATAACAACCACCTATATAAAAAAATATAATATATATTTATCACTTAATAAAAAATTTAATAAAAAAAAGATGGAAAAGAATAAAAAAATTCCATTAAAAAAAATAATTATTCGCAGTGATTCCAACTCAATATTATTGTATCATACCTGGGAATCTAAAAGTTTTTGGCTTTAAATCTGCCACCATTTGAAAAAGGTCATTTCGAAAACCATGACCCTGTTGTGTCCAATAATGATTAATGAGATAAATTCTTATAAAAGAGAAAAAATTAAATAATCTAAGAATAAATAAATATAAATATAATTTTATGCATAATATACCTTATATGTATCTAAAGGCATGGCTGAGATTTGATCTAACCATAATACTCCTTTTGTTTGTTGTTATTTGTAGGTTCGAATTGTGATTAGTGCTTTTGGCTTCAAGAATTATTTCCATCTTACTCCACTTTGTAGCATTAACTCCAGAAGCTCTGATGTTGATTCATTAATAACTTAATAATTAGTTTAATTTTGTTTCACAATAATAAAATTAATGAACTTTTATTAATGAACAAGACGTTGTTTCAAAAAATTAATTAAAGAAATAGAATTATAACCTTATTTTGGTTGAAGCTAATTTGACACCATTATCAGATCCAACAAATGAAATTTGTAAATTAATTCGACCAAGTGATCTAACATAGAATACTACTTTATATTTCTTCCCTTCCTCGATATTCTGATTATATAAAACATTGTAAAAAATATTATGAATACCTTTAATTTTTCATATGATAAATAAAATGTTGTATTAATTGATACTCACCATTCCCCAAAAACCAGGATTGGAAATACCAACACCACCACGTGGACAAGATTTTCTATGACAAAGAACATCCATACGTAATGCAATTTTATTACGCTCAAAACAAGAAGAATGTTCCGTTGATACAATAATGGATGATTGATTTTCTCCAATAATTGTCCACGGATAAATATTTGAGGTCCCATTAATGGAACCTTCTGCTTCAAAACCTGAAACATTAATTTACAAAAGATATAATATAATGCAATAGATCTAACAGTTGAAAAAATATTAAATTGATAAAAAAAAAACTAACATAAATTTTCAAAGAAAATACATGAAATTTGTCTCTTATTAGAAAAAAAAATTCAAAGGTGAATTTTTCTGTGAGAATATATATACCTCGATTATTCACAAGTTCTGCCCATAATCCTCCAGCTCTACTCTCCAGCTCCCTGACAATCCTCCTCCAAGCTACTTCCTGCTCCCAGCATCTCGTAGGCTTCTGGCTGAATCTTGCTCCTTCCCAAGCTCATCTCAGCTTCCATCTTCCCCCCTAGCTCTTTATCCCCCGCATGATTAATCTCCTGAAAAATATATATTACATCAATGTATTATAAGATAACACTACCAGAGTACTTTATCTGGAATCATTAAATTATTTAAGTATATTGAACTCTAGTTTACTTCAAAAAATGCTCCAAAAAATGTATCTGGAATAAGCCTTCCAGAACCAGCATCAATTACTAGTTTTGATGTGATCTCATTGGCATTAACACCATAGTGGCATGTAGAAATAACCAAAAAAACGCCTAAATATAAATAAAATAAGTGAGAGAACTTAAGAAAGACATTGTAAATTTGTAATGTATTTTTGTTAATCATTTTCACTCGTATTTATCAAGGAAGAACAATCTATAAATTGAAGATAGTGATAAGGATGATGAGTTGTTAACAATATAATATATAAGTTGGATGTTTCTATTTTTAAATTAGATTGTTATGTACTAACGTGTAAAATATTTCATCATACCTCATAATGGATTATTGTGCAACTCTGTCAATAAACAATTAATATATATTATTTTTACATCTATTGCATAAATGGGACATCTTTCCCCATCCATCACTTGTCTTTCAGGTATGAACACGGTACGAACTTAATTCACTATTGGAATATCTTTCCCCTCCTACTAACTCTAACATGTTCTAGACACGGGTCACTGAATCAATTATCGAATGGAACATCTCTCCACTTCCAATATCTCTTACATGAGCTAGACACTCTAATATATATATTTCCTTCCCTGGTCACATTTATCATAGTCAGACTCGATTCATATGCAAATGTCATTCACTCTCGACTATTTTTGAAAGCTTTGGGCATCTATAAAGCCATAATATTCCTCGCACAGTTCTAAAAAAAATTCCTTCAAAATCGATAGTTCGTCACATATACCAACTAGGGTATTCTCTAGTTCCCTAATATCACATTCTTTACGACCATTTACAACACATACCGACTAGGGCTTCTATCGTGTCTGAATGTCATGTATCTAGGTAATTCCCCCTTGTAAACCTAGTTTTATCTCACATTCTTTCACTAGCCTACTAGGGTTCGCATATTAACCAATTAGACCAATAAGAGTCTATACTTTCAAAGCTTATCTAATTATGGTGTATGCTTTTATCGACTTACCTATTAGGGCTTTATTCATGCATATAAATTTTAGTCACAATTAGTCGTGAATGAGGCATAAAAGTATGTTAACACATCCTAAGTACATGTCATTGCACCATAGCCACACATCTAAGGCATACAAGTGAAAATCATCAAAGTTACATAAGGTGTAGTCAGTTACACTAAAGGTGTTGCACTAACTCTTTGTCCCAAAAATATGCAAATTTTAGAGATGGTAACCGATTACACTTTTGGTGTAACCGGTTACACCAACTTGTTGTTTCATAAAAAAAATGAGTTTTCAGGGGTGGTAATTGAATACACCAAAAGTGCAATCAGTTACACCTGCAAATGTTTTCTGAATTTCCCAAAAATCCATCAATTTTTCATACAAACCACAACTAACATATTACATGCATTAATTCTCATCAATTATAATACATGAAAAATGTTTAGAGGTGAAAACTTGTCATCACTCAACAAGATCATATATTTCACACTCGAGATCTTTATTGCATATGCAAGCTTCATCTATGAACATATGGTGAACACCCTTAACACCTTAGGCCCATCAAGGATTCATGAAATTTTAGATTACCAACATAGATTGCAACAAATTCACAGTAATCATATTCTCCCACATACATGTATC
Source organism: Lathyrus oleraceus (assembly GCF_024323335.1). NCBI lineage: Eukaryota > Viridiplantae > Streptophyta > Magnoliopsida > Fabales > Fabaceae > Lathyrus > Lathyrus oleraceus. The sequence goes on along the minus strand of NW_026112666.1, from coordinate 5,867 downwards.
TTTACAGTCTATCAATCCACGTTGCATGAAATTTCCCTAACCCTGACATGCAATTTCCTATAAAGGAATATTCCCCAAAGTGATAACTACCTAGAACCCCACCTTTAAGCTAATGAAACCTTAGCTTTGAGATTGATGATGATGATCTTGGGTGTTAGAAACTTCCACTATTTTCCTTGCATTCAAGGTTCCAACCAAGATTCTCAAGAGTTTGATGAATTGTGGAAATGATGAAATGAAAATTTATGATTAAAAGTTTCCTTGTTGCTTTTTCTTCAAGAAACTACAATTTCTTCACATATGCAAGTTGAATTGAAGAAGTTGAGCAAGAACTTTTCCCGTTACTTCCTGAAGGAACTCGCCTCTCCCTCGTCTCTTTATCTATCTTTCTCAAAATTTGATTTAAAAGAGAATGGAAGTAAAAAAATGAGGGATTCTTATTTCATTTTTCCATAGAGAGTTCACATGCACAAAAGATTAATTACCCTTGTAATCCATTATAATTCACTATTGACAATGTTGATATCTTAATCGTGGTTTAAAAAACTTCATTAGGGTTCATCTCCTCATTAACAAGAGATTAAACCAATAATAGACAATGATCATGTTATTATAGAATGTACGCCATTAAATCCTCCCCCTTAATTAAAATTTTTTCCTCAAATTTAGAGATTTACACGAACAAATGAAGGTACAAATCTTGCATCTCCGATTCCAGTTCCCACGTGGCCTCGTCCGGGTGTGATTCTCCTAAAGGATTTTAACGATGTGGGTTTATTTCTTCCTTAACTCTTAGATGGCACAATCCATTATACTTCGTGGTTGAGGTTCGAAGAAGAGAACAAATTTTACTCAACCATGTACGGAAAAAATAAGTAGAAGCGAATCCATAATGAATTAGGATGAATTGGTAACCTCTCTTATGCACTTCCCTTATAATTGATCATCTCAAATAGGAATCATTTGGTACACAAATCCTCTAGTTAAATATGAGAATTACATCCATGTCTTGATTGAAACTAAAATAATCAAAATATACATCACAACATCCAAACCAACAATGCATGAAATGCGCAAATCCTCTCCGTCATGTAATGTAATACTCGGGTGATAATTAGGATACTGCTAATTATAAGTCCATGCAAACTAAAGATCAATATTTTGAAACCTTCCAATAGCTCTAGCTCTAACACCATCAATTTAGCCATACACATTTCCTTCCTGGGTGGTACTTCAACTAGAAATCATAATTTTCACATATTCCATCCATCTCCTTTGCCGCATATTCAATTACTTTTGAACAAAGAGCTATTTCAGGATCTTATGACCGGTGTACATTTCAAAATGAAACCCATACAAATAATGGAACCACATCTTGAGTGAAAAAATAATAACAGCTACTCAAGATCGTGCGACTGATAGTTCTCTTTATGAGGCTTCAACTACTGAGACACATACACTACAACCTAACCATTTTTATTAGGATACCTCTTATCCTCCTATGAAGCATTAGAAAATACTTCATAAGATTGATTAGGATTAGGAATATTAGAACGGGAGTGGTGGTTTACTTCTTTTTTAACTTAATAAAACTCCATTGCACTCTGAATTCCAAGGAAACAAAATGCCTTTCGAGTGAGTCTAGTCATTGGCAATTCCAATTGAGAAGAGCCTTTGATAAATCTGATAATATCCAGGCAGCCCTGAAAAGCTTCTCACTGAGGAGCGCTCTTGGGTCTCTCCCAATTAATCACAACTTCCACTTTTTGAGAATCCACTACTACACCTCCTTTAGATATGACATGACCAAGAAACATCAATTTGGTCATCCATAAATCAAACTTGCTAACTTTTTCAACAAGTTACTTTTCCTGCAAAACTAATAGAACAATCCTTAAATGCTCCAAGTGGTCTCATGAAGTATGTAAGTAAATTCGGATATCGTTTATAAAGATTACCATAAAATGATTAAGATAACGTTGGAATATACGGTTCATGTAATCCATAAAGACGACGATAACATTAGTCACTCTGAATGGCTTTACAAGGAATTTTTAATGATCATATTGAGTCCTAATTGCATACTTCGGTTGTATCAGAACTTTTCACTAAAATTTTATGTAACCCGACCGTAAATCATCTTTAAGAGAATGCATGATCTTTTCAAGTGATCCTGAAAGTCATTGATCTTGGGTATGGGTATACTTGTTCTTGATGGTAACTTTGTTCAACTGAAGTTAGTCGATGCACAGATGCATCCCATCATCCTTCGTCTTCACGAACATGAACAGAGCTCCCCCAAAGACACACTCGGCGGATGAAATCTTTATATAACAATCCTTCAAATTAACTCTTTAATTCTCAGAGCTCGATCGGCGACATACGCTACATGACAACAGAAACTAGAGTCGTTCCAAGAACTAGATCAATGGAGAATTCCACTTCTCTTTCAGGAGGTAGAGAAATGACATCCTCGGGGAATACTTCGAGAAAATCACAAACTACTGGAATTTGCAAGACATTCATCTTTTCACTCGAATCCATTGTGAGAATTAAGAGAAAGACTTTTTCTAACTCAAACAAACAATTTTCTAGGTTTACGTACCTTCCCAAATAAAGAGTTATACCCCAATAGATTGAGTATAACTAATTTGTTATTCGTCATAATACTAAATAAATAAATAATTTTAAGGAATAGACGCAATTAACAAATATTGAGATACAAAATTCTAAAAAAGGTCGATCGTTTTAATATATCATATATTAATCTTTTATTTATTTCTATTAAAAACAAAACCTTTATAAAAATCCCCAATTTTTCATATTTGTACAGTAATGTTGTTTTGTTGAGATTAAGCAATATTTATGGATACAAGTTTATATTACTAAGAATGATTTAGGACATCCGATAAATTATCCATTAATATTTTTTCTTCTCGTGAGTTCAGTTGGATTAAAATTTAACACGTGGATTCGCATAGGTGGTGATTTTTACTGTTTTGTTTTTGAGTTGTATATAAGATTTTTCTCTTTCTTTTGTTGATTTGTTTCTTTTTATTGGATGCTTTTTCTTTTGTTTTAGTATTGTCGAAAAAGAAAAAATAACACCAACTAAAGAAAGAAGACACCCAAAAACACTCAACAATACAAACACACCATCACCAAAAGCAACAATCACAGTCAATATATTAAATTACACTTCATACATAGCATTTAAGTACTTGGAAATTTTATTATTATTATAATTATTATTATTCAAAAAACTATTATATTATTATTATTATTATTATCATCATGTTATTATTATTATATTCATATACATGTTATAAACAAAGGATTATACTCTTGAAATTATTTCAACCAATGTATTTTTACTAAATTTGTTTAGAGTTTTATATTTGACATAATTATAATTAGTAAAACACACGTATATTCTATATAAGTCCGATATCTACAGTTTTGAAGGTAACAAAAACTTTCCTTTCTTTATTTTCAATAACCACATCTCTACGGGTCACCATATTTAATTTTTATTATATCTAAAGATTGCAATGTGTTGTTGTCTCCATTTAGTTTAATGTATCAAACTTTTTTTGGCTTAAGTACATTTTTTATTGATTTTGATATTAAAATTCATAAATAAAAAGAAATAGAAATATATAAAATGCATATGGATGGTAAACCGAGAAATACTTTAGGTAATAGAAATAAAAATGTACATATTATTTCATTTACTCCTTAAATAATAAATCAAATGATGTTAACTGAATAAGGAGCAAGTTCAACATTCATGTCATTGCTTGCATTTTCAAGTGAAGCTCTTTTGGGTACAATCTGTACATATACAAAATGAAAACAAAATCATGTATTAGAATTTTTTATATATAATCAATGTGATTAACCTTAAATTAAACAACTTATAAAAAATTTAAATAAAACATAAAAAATTCATTTCAAATATTACAATATATATCTATGACAAACTACGATTTTGTTTAAAATAAAGTGTACCTTTGTTGGTTCGGTGAAAGAATTTTCATCCATTTTATTTAAAGTGTAAGCATCATTTTGATGAACCATCAGTTGCACATTTGATTTAAATTATTTATTAAAATCTCTAAATTTTCAATTGAGCTTCCAAAGTTTACTACCTGCAATAAGTGCACAATCAAATAATTATATTAAATACTTTAAATCAAAATATATTCCTTATAAAAAATTGAGTTATTTACCTTGACTTTTAGATAATTTTTCCCATCTTGAGAATTTGTATACTGAATTGCAGAAGCAACAATCGAGCTAGAAGAATTGTAGAGAGTTGAATTAAGAAATATTGCTCCATTAGAATCAATGAAAAATGTTGGAGCCAAAACTTGGAGTTCCATAATTTGATAAGTGTTGAATACAATTGCATCTGGTATCCAACTGTTTCATATAAAAATATAATTAAATAAATCATATATTTATTTACATACATAAATAATAAATAATAAATAAATGATAATAATTAGAAAATACTATTTGTCATTTGTGTTACAAAGAGTGGTGCATAAGCAACCATGCTGACGACATCGCTGTAGAAAATTGAAAAATGATTAAAATTTAACTCAAAAAACCACAAACTTTATAAATTAAATATCATAAAATTTTATATATAATAAAATCTAACCTATTTTTTTCAAGTCCAATAAGAAATGCAGCTTCAGCCACAGCTGCATAAAGGCTTCATTGCCTGCATCTTCCTTCCAAAACAGCATACTCACTAACATATGCCTATAAATTGTAATTAATAAAACATGAGCAAATTTATATATCAATAATATTTTAAATGCCTATTTTACTTCTAAATTACTCATTTTAAATAAATATTTTTTTAATAATAAAACCTTTGGACCGGATCGTGGTGCTTTATCGAATTTGGTATACTGGGAAAACATGTCTTAGAATTTGTATAAATCTAACAATTGAAAAAAGTATTAGTAATAATGTAAGATACTCAACCTAAACTCAATTTAATAATTATAATATAAAAAACAAATAATAATAATATTAATAGTAATAATAATAAATTGAAAAAACAATTAATAATTAAATCAGCAATATTATTACATGAAAATCATACAGGTCTGCAGGATGATTTAATGGATATTGAGAACCATCACAATTTGAGATAATTTGAATATCAGGATATCTATCTTTATAGCTTTATAGAACTCGAGATAATTTCCTTGATAGTTATGTTTACCCCAATCTTCATTCCCAACTCCAACATATCTCAAATCAAATTGACTTTGGATGTCCATGAGCTCTAAGAGAACCCCATTTTGTTCTGGAGAAACTCTAGCAAACTCAATCCCATCTAGAGCTTCCTAATAATAATGATCAAAAAGTATAAATAACAATTATTAATTAATTAATTAATTAAAAATATAAATATAATCTAGATAATAAAAACTAATATTAAGGAAATTATACTTGTACAAATGGTGAAATTGCAGTATTAATTTCATCATGATGCCTAATACCATTATTAAACCCCATATTGGATATGCACCAAGATCCTCTGATAACTGTTTACAAACAAAAAAATTATTAATTTTTAATTTAATAAAATACAATTAATATTTAAAAATAGAAAAGAAAATTACTTGAAGCCCTTCAAAAATAACCAAATCCATCATCGGTCCAATACTTCCATATATCATTATAGTGGCCAGGTCTCTCTTCCCATGCTCAACTGTATCTTTCCATCTAAATGCATATTTAAGGTAATCCCTTCAACATAACAACCCCTATATAAAAAAAATATAATATATATTATCACTAATAAAAAATTTAATAAAAAAAAGATGGAAAAGAATAAAAAA